>NW_017675269.1:71001-71681 GCF_001879085.1 Nicotiana attenuata | reverse complement strand
TGTATATTTGTTCTTGATATTGTAGTGTGTATTGATCAGAATCCGACCACACGACCACAGCACCAAGGACCTCGTCCCGACCATCCTGTAGCAGCAGTCAGCAAATTCGAGGACGCCTAACGGCTGCTATTTATGGCATAAGTGTCGAGGTCGAGGCCCCCCCACGAGGGGAGGTCATTTCCCCGACCCGGCCCAAACAACATGTGACCAGCATGAGGAGTTTTGGGCTATAAATAGAAGGAAAAAGAACCCCTTCAGGGGGGGCTCCAGGCAAAAAGAGAGTAATGAACCCGCAACTTTAAAAATATAATAAGTTTATAGTTAAAAACTTCAAAGAATTGAATCTATAGATTTCAAAACCTAAAATCCGACTCTACACCCATAATTACGGTGATAAGGACAATTGGACCAGAGAAATGAGAGTAGGGAAATTCCCATTTTGTTCAACCCTCATGCTTAGTGCTTGAATATTCTACACCTTCATGAGTCAAAGCTAGTATTTCTTTTTCATGGACCATTAGAATACCCCCACTCCTCTTCTACTCTAAGTAAATACTATATTAAGAGCCTGTTCAAACCAGCTTTTAAGTCCTTTTAGATTTTTGGAGTGTTCGGCAAAAAGAAAACTGCTTAAAAAAGTTAAAACGGCTTAAAAAGTCAAAGCACAGTGTGACATAACT
>NW_017675269.1:5927-70976 GCF_001879085.1 Nicotiana attenuata | reverse complement strand
CGGGATGTGAAAAACAAAATACATATTTGGACTTCGTGAGGCTGATGGGTAGGTCAAGACCTAGCCTATGACCCCGGGTTTTTGATCGGGCGAGCCCGGGGTTTGACATTGTGACCTTTTAGAAAATCTAATAAAAAATTCACAACTTTATTAATAAAATTGTTTTGTTGCATTGTGTGATATATTCAAGTTGTTGTTGGCTAGATGGAGCGGACGGAGGCAAATTTGCAAAGGAAAAAAGGCTAGAGTTGAGTGTTGATGTTAGCTGAATCGAGGTAAGTGTTTTGCCTAACTTTGTTAGGGAATTTTTCCTCCTATTTTATTGTTTGCTACATGCGGGGGTGATACATATATGAGGTGACAGAGCTATTGTATGTGCCAGGGTTAATCATGCTTGGGGTGGATTATAATTACATTATGTTGTAAGAATTTCGTGAGCTTCTGCTTCATTCCTTACTTGACTCTTAGTCTAAGAACACCAATATTAAATGATATAAATCAAGACTCTAGCTTATTATAACGTTGATCAATCTTACTAAATCCTGAGAATACAGGAGTGTCTATTCGGCATCTTTTAATGCGAAATCAGTACTATCATTACTACGGCCGATATTCTTGAGATACTAGACTCTATATGGCATTATGGGATCATTTGTGGAGATTGTGGAAGTATTTTGAATAATACGTTCTTGAGGTTGTTGAATCATTGTTGTTGCGAAAGTTGTTATTTGGAAATTTGTTGGAATATCCGTTAAAACACTCTCCTTTGACGTTATTTATGCTTCCTACCCTTGTTGTCATGATATATATATGCTTGGTAAGGGAAAAGTATAAAGCAAAACGAAGGGTGATTCCTGCCATATTATTAGAGTAAAAGCACGAAGGGTGATGCCTACCATATTATGAGAGTAAAAGTACGAAGAGCAATGCCGTACCATATTATTGAGAGTAAAAAGTACGAAGGGTGAACCGTACCATGTTAGAGAGTGTAAAGCACAAAAGGTGATTGCCGTGCCATTTTATTTATGAACTTAGTTATGCTTTTATGTCATCGTGAGGTCATGGAACGATGGGGTTTTTCCATGCAGGCCGAGGATGAGGGAACAATGCATTATTTGTGTATCTGTTTTCCCGTGTATATGTCATGTCTTACCTTGAGCTTGTTATTGTCGCCAAACCTTAGATCTGATGTGGACCTTGTTGCTATTGGTTTGTCATTTATCTCTAGTAGCAATTGTTGTATGTGTCGCTCATATCTTTCTGTTTGTTTAACTTTGAATATCATGCCTATTCCCTTACTTTTATAATTACACTCACGTCGTATCTATTCTATTTTTTCGTCTTTCCTTGGGGAATTGGAAGATTTCCCTTTTTTTGATCCACTCGCCAGACTTTGATGTCATAAGACATGGTGTATGTTTCCATACGCACCTTCCAATGAGAGAAATGTTGTCCACTGAAGTATGTGTGGTCGAACTGAGAAGTCCCTCTGAAATAGTGCACCAACGACTGTGTTTGATCCCATGATCTTTTCCTCACTAGCTGTTAAGCAAAGTTTTTTAGCCTTGCCTAGAACAATTGAAGGTTACAAGAGGAAGGAGGGGGGGTGAAATTGTGGGTCTGTTAAAACTTTGATCGACTAACGATGAGTTTTAGTTACTATATCGAAAGCAGAAGTAAAGTGACAGTAAATAAAATAGAGAAGGACACACAGCATTTTATACTGGTTCGCACTGGTGTGGTACTCTAAATCCAGGTTTTTCCTTGGGTCACAAGGGTTCCTTTTAGATCTTGAAAGAATTACAACAGGGATGGTTTTGATGCGTTTACCACAACGAAGACAATAATCAATGAGTGTCTAATAATGACACAACTCTCTTTTGATCTAACTTCTTCTATCTTTTTGAGACACTGTAATTAAACGTAGACTGCAGTGTTTAGGCAAGAAGTAGGGACACTAGAAACAAGTAAGTCAGGTCCTATAACCAAGCAACCTTCTTATCAAAAAATAACATGTAAGCATCTTTTGAATAAAAAGTTTACTACAAAAGGAAAACAGACGTGATCTCCTAATCCCCAAAAGCAAACGGCTGCCTCCTAATTTAAGACATCCTTACTAATTGACAAATTCAAGTGAGAAACTGATGGAAACTATAAAATGAAAACCCTAATTGTTAATACTTAAGTGCTTGCAGAAAAAATACCTTATACACCCTCTGTTTCATTTATTTGGTGTATTTGGATTGAACAAGAGTTTAAGAGGAAAAAAAGACATTAGAAGTTGTACTTTAAAATAAAAAAGATGCATTCTTTCTTTTGAACAAATAATAAAAAAAAGTGTCCCATTAAACTTGAACGAGAAGGAATAGTATAATATCAATGCAGGCAGTGGTAAAGCCAAAAATTCAAAAAAGGGTGTTTGAATTTGAATACCCTTTGCTAGTGGGCTAGAGGGTGTTCAAAGTTTATTTTTTTTCTAATTAAAATAAGAACTTATATTTTGTTTCGTCCTATGTATTCAAATCAGAAAAATCAGAAAAACGTTATTTGAGAAAACAATATACAGAAGGATTTCGAGTCCACGAGTTTCTTGTGTGTCCTTTAAGAAATTTAATTCCCTCACAATGTGCCCAAGGTTTCTGATTAATTCCTCTCAGATTAGAACGGAATAACTATCTGTGACAGCGGAGCACTTTAAATCACATAACCTTCGGCAAACTCAAATGGCGGAGCAAATCACACGAAAAGGCTTATGTTTTGCTTTGAAATCAATGCAAAATGCAGAAGAGAGAGGGGAGAGTTTTCAGATCGGTGGTGAAAATTATGAGGCGATGCCTCTGAATTCCGATGAGGGACAAAGTGTTCTTATAAAAGAATTCACTTCTAAACTTTGTATTTTTCCCCCATTTCCCATTCACACCTCTTTATTTAATTAAATTAAAAAACCCAACAAATTTACGCTATACAAATATAATTTTTCGACTCGGCGAAGATATTCAGTGACACCCTGGCTACACATATATAGCCATTTGCCTATGCATGAATAACGACCAGGTAGAGAATATGGCATACGAATTCAGACGAATCCGTAGCTTTGCTAATTAGTCCTATACGTATTAGAAAATTCCATTAACATATATTAAAATATAACTTTTAGAACATACGAGCTTAGTTTGGTCGATAAATTCAGAACCTATTAATTCCTTCACATCCTGCCCTCCGTTAATATGATGCAAAAAGTGGTGGTTCATTATCGCTGCTCGCACTTTGCAAAGCTGTCGTCGTCTCCTGCCCCAATGCATATTTTACTGTCACCAACTTTCCATCACATCTTCTATGGGTGTGTGAGTTTTAGTATATCTTATATATAAATTTATGCTTCATGTCAAAAATATTGAGTTTCAGATGAACCTCGTCCGCTCACTCACGGGTGAGGAGTAGAGTGGATGGTTTGGAGGGTAGCAGACAAGAGAGAGAAGTCTGTGGAGAGTGATATGTAGCCACATACTTTAAATATGTGGAAAGGTCATGTATGTTGGCTCACCAACTAGCATGTTCAATTTTATATTTGTTCTTTGATATTGTAGTGTGTATTGATCAGAATCCGACCCACGACCACAGCACCAAGACCTCGTTCCCGACCTCCTGTAGCAAGCAGTCAGCAAATTCAGGACGCCTAACGGCTGCTATTTTATGGCATTAAGTTCGAGGTCGAGGCCCCCCACGAGGGAGGGTCATTCCCCGACCCGGCCCAAACAACATGTGGACCAGCATGAGGAGTTTTGGGCTATAAATTAGAAGGAAAAGACCCCTTCAGGGGGGGCTCCAGGCAAAAAGAGAGTAATGAACCCGCCCAAACAAATTAAAAATATAATAAGTTTATAGTTAAAAACTTCAAAGAATTGAATCTATAGATTTCAAAACCTAAAATCCGACTCTACACCCATAATTACGGTGATAGGACAATTGGACCAGAGAAATGAGAGTAGGGAAATTCCCATTTGTTCAACCCTCATGCTTAGTGCTTTGAATATTCTACACCTTCATGAGTCAAAGCTAGTATTTCTTTTTATGGACCATTTAGAATACCCCCACTCCTCTTCTATCTTAAGTAAAAATACTATATTAAGAGCCTGTTCAAAACCAGCTTTAAGTTCCTTTTTAGATTTTTGAGTGTTTCGGCAAAAAAGAAAATGCTTAAAAAAAGTTAAAAACGGGCTTAAAAAAGTCAAAGCCACAAGTTGTTGACCATAACTTTCTTCATTTTTGGCTTAAAAGCCCATCTTATTTGTAAGTAAATTTCCAAAGTTTCAATGATGACAATGTTTAATTGTTCTATTTCGCAGGAATCATCAAAAGGAAAAGAAAAGCATCTCAAGCTTATCTAAAAGTGTGATTGCTAAATCAATGAAAACCTATAGAAGAAAACCAAAAGGTGCTGATCTAACTCGGCCTCAATCAAGGCAATCAGTTTTCCAATCAAGGGCAATCAGTTCCATCAAGGAGTTATTGCCCATATTCAGCCTCCACAGTTAAAGCTCAGCAAGGGAATTGACTGTCTCGTAAATTGAAAAAGCTGCAAGCACGACGAATCTTGGTCTTTTCCAAAGAGTTAGAATTCGAAGAGCACCCCTTGGGTCAAGTCCTTTCAAAGATCTCGTGCCTCTATTTGTCGTCAAGGGACTCAACGACTATTTTGGAGAGAAAATGATCGGATGAAAAGAGATTCTACCTCTAGGAGAAGAAAAAAGAATTTATTGTAATCTTCTGAACCTCTTCAAGGAGAGGCAGCCGAATTTTCTATAATCAATAAAAATCTTCAAGTGTCATTTTAATTTGATTCTTCTATCTATATGTATTATAATTCTTCGATCCAGGTATCATTAATGGTTGACCTACGTTACCCCTTCCTTTACATTTGATTGATTTGCTTAAAAAGTGTTAAAACCACTTTTGAGTCAAAATTTGCGCGTTTGTGGGGTATTTCCTAGTGGAAATATTTATTCTTCCTGTGATCGAAGAAAAAGGAACACCAAGAACAAATTCGGCTCAACCAGAGTCAATTGGAAAGTGCATCATTCAAAAAAAAAGGAGAAAAATCGAATGCCAACAGGAGCCAGAATCTCCGGCCCTGCTTGGGCCTCAATAGCCCGAGCGAGGAAAGAAGTGACGCAAAGCGCTCCCCTTTTCCTCCCAAGCGCCGGGCAAAGGATGGAGCAACCCCCCCTCATCCACCATTACTGTATCGGGCCGGAAACCGGCGCAGAGGCGTTTTAAACGAGGAACCAAAAAATCGCTTCGAGGCAACTGAGTGCACGGTTCAAGCGAACAATCATAGCAAGGGCCCAACATACACTGCAGGCCAAAACAAGCCAACACTCAATTCCAAGCATCAAACCATCGATTGAAACAAGATCGTTTGGCCGCAAAACTCACAGCCTGTAATGGATAGGGTAATGCCTCCGTCAACTCAAGTTACGCTCACGGGCCAGCAAGTTCCTGACAACTCGCATTCGATCGCGACTGGGGACTCAGGCTAAGGCTCGCTCAACTTCACAGCGATCTCGACGGACTCACTAAGTCCTTCCGAAATTCCAGGTTCGGACCTCGCTCGAAGGATTCCAGGCTAGTGCCTTCGCCATTCAAAACTCGCATTCGACCTCGCTCGAACTGGATTTTTATTTTTTTTTTATTTTTTATACCTTGTTATTTTTTTTTTTCTTTTTTATTCTATTTTTTTTTTTTATTTTTTTTTTTTTTTTTTTTTTTTTATTTTATTTTACTTTTTTCTTTTTTCTCTTTTCTTTTCTTTTTTTTTTTTTTTATTTTTTTCTTTTAAGGCAAGTGCCTTCGCCATCAAAACTCGACAGTTCGACCTCGCTCGAACTGGGACTCAGGCTAAGTGCCTTCGCCATCAAAACTCGACAGTTCGACCTCACTCGAACGGGGACTCAGGCTAAGTGCCTTCGCCACGAAAACTCGACAGTTCGACCTCACTCGAACTGGGACTCAGGCTAAGTGCCTTCGCCATCAAAACTCGACAGTTCGACCTCGCTCGAATGGGGACTCAGGCTAAGTGCCTTCGCCACCAAAACTCGACAGTTCGACCTCGCTCGAACTGGGACTCAGGCTAAGTGCCTTCGCCACCAAAACTCGACAGTTCGACCTCGCTCGAACTGGGACTCAGGCTGTGCCTTCGCCATCAAAACTCGACAGTTCGACCTCGCTCGAACTGGGACTCAGGCTAAGTGCCTTCGCCATCAAAACTCGACAGTTCGACCTCGCTCGAACCGGGACTCAGGCTAAGTGCCTTCGCCAACAAAACTCGACAGTTCGACCTCGCTCGGCTGAGACTCAGGCTAAGTGCCTTCGCCGTCAAAACTTGATAGTTCGACCTCGCTCGAACTGAGACTCAAGCTAAGTGCCTTCGCCGTCAAAACTCGATAGTTCGACCTCGCTCGAACTGGGACTCAGGCTAAGTGCCTTCGCCATCAAAACTCGATAGTTCGACCTCGCTCGAACTGAGACTCAGGCTAAGTGCCTTCATCGTCAAAACTCGACAGTTCGACCTCGCTCGAACGGGGATTCAGGCTGACTGAATGCCCTCAAGGAGCGACAGGTTCGACCTCGCTCAAACCCTGACGAGTTATCCTCTCGAAAGGTTCACAATGAAACCCACGACCAGAAACTTTCATCACATAAGGGAAATGCGGACTCGTCTGACGAGCCCCTACCCCGCGAATAGATCGTAAGTCACCAGAGAATTGAAATATAAAGCAAGAAGCGAAGAAGAATTCTTTATTCACGAAGTCGGAAGTGCAGGCTATTGCCGCTTACATCTGATCTAGGCCGGCCAATAAAAAGAAAAAAGAAAAAAAAGAGGAGGAAAGAAAAGAGACAACAAACAACTAACTACGATTTTCTCTCACACGGCGCCAACGTCGTCGTTATCATCATCGCCACTGGCGTCCCCATCAACTTCGGGTGTCGCCACATCATATCCACAGTTGGCTCGAGCCTCACAAGCTTTCTGGCGCGCCTCCTTGAAAGCTGCCTCTGGCACAGTGCCCACCTCCCACAAGTTCTTGAAGATATCACGTTGAGCTTCAGCGTAAACCCAGAGTTCATGAGCCTGGTGGGGAGCAGCGACACGGGATGATCCAGCATGGGCCCTCAACCGCTGATTCTCCTCCTCCATGGCCGCAACCCGATTTGACAAGGCCAAAGCCTCCATGTCAGTAGCGCCAATCCGCTCCTCGAGCCTCGCCTCCTTAAGGGCCGCAGTAGCTCTCTCCGACTCTCGCTCGGATTCATGCACACGAATTGCCGCCTCCAAGGCCGCTGCCCTCGTCGAAGCATCCAATGCCGCCCTCTCCATACGCTTCAAATCGGCAACCGTGCTTTCCAGCGCAGCCAACTTCCCGCTCCATTCGGCGTTCATCTCCGCTGTTCTGGCCTGGCTCTGCTCCATTTCCAACTGCATTGCCCGTAACTTGCCCTGTAGGTGCTCGCATTCTGCAGCGATCCTTTTGCCTATCTCGAGCTCCTCGTCCTTGAGGCGGATTTGCTCTTCGAGCTCGCTCTTGCTGCGGAGCGCCTGCATTAGCTCCTGGTCCTTCTTCTCCAACTCCTCGCCCAAAGCACGGTTGCGGGGATTAGTCCTTAATCGTTCGTGCAACTCACGTCACCTATCGCGATAACGAAGGTATTTTTCTAGCATCTGCAAAAAGATCCTCGAACGGACATTAGCCCTGCGAATATTTTCTACCTCCAACATGTACGTCTGCAAAACAAGAAAGCAGTTAAACTAATGCTCATTCTGCAATGACGGAGGAACAAATCGAAATCAGATATAACATACCCGTAAGCCCATCACAGCTACTTCGTCCATTACCTCGACATCCGAAACATTCCTCAAGGACTCGTTTTCGGCCTCCGAACACAACAAGCTGAATTGTGGCACCAAGTTGCCTCCTTGTGTCAACAGGTTCACATCGGAGGGGATCTCAACAAGACGAGTCGACCCCTCCGCATTGACCACCGAGCGAGTAATGCCCTCCTCGAACATCCGGACGTCGTCGGGGTCCAAGTCAGACTCGGACTCGTATTCGTCGATTACTACTCCCTTCCCCCTCTCAGCTGCCGAAGGTGCGGCGCGATCGGCCGAGGGTGGCAACGGTGCGCTCGAGAACACGACAACAGCATCAGGAACCCGACTCTCCGCCACAACAGGAGGCCCTGCGTCACAAACAGCAGGGACTCCTGACTGGGTCGCTACACCATCGGATTTCTCCTGGCTCTGACTGGTGGGATCAACCCTGACAACCTGCTCCCCCTCAGCGGTAGACGTCGCAACAACTCCTTCCTCTGGGTTTTCTGGGGGTGAATCCAAGTTGATCACCACCGGAGGAACCATCTCAAACCCTACCCTCCGCCTCTTTGTCGGCCCTTTTTCCTCCCTGGCTGATGGCGAGTCGTTCTGAGGACGCACGGCACCAGACCGACCCTCCTCCGGAGATACAGTCCTGGACGGAGCGGCCAAGGCCACAGACTCTACCGACGCCTCCCTCGACGGACGAGCTGCAGGTACCACACTGATACGAGCAGACCCGGACGGCCGACGGAAGGCTAGCTGAGGAGCCCTGACTCTGCGGATCCTCCCTGGCCACGGCAAACAACACAAAGGTAAGATCGAAACGAAAGAAAACGGGTAAAAAATAAGGGCGCTATCTCACCTGTAAGGGGCCTACGTCCGAATCTCAGTGAAACGTCGACCATGTACGAACTCCCGTCGTATGAGGAAGAATGGCCTCGACCCATTCTCGGATCCCCTCCAGAGGAGGCGGGGGTAACTTCTCGGCTGCAAAGCATCGAAATAGATCAATATTTACACGAGATATAAAGAAAACGAGGCCAAAGTGGGTAGTGTACTAAATCAGGATGAGGACTTACGGGCGAAATTCCACACTTCTGGAAACCCAGTCGGATCCGCTACGAGATGCTCGGTACGCACATAGAAAAAGTTATCGAAAAAACGGTGATTGGTCCTGTCGTCCATCTTGACAACTAAACCTTTCAACCCTCGGGGACGCGCATGGATCATAGTGTCGCGAATCTTTTGAGGAGCGAACAAGCTGAGCACGTGTCTCAGAGTGATCTCCCGACCGGCTAGCTCTGCGTACTTGATAAACATGAGGAACAACTTGTACAGGTAAGGAGAGAGTTGGGCAGGACACACCTCATAATAGCGGCAGAAGTCGACCACCAACATCGGAAGCGGAAGTGTGTACCCCACTAAGAAGGGGTAAGCATAGAATGAGCAGAACCCGGGACGGTCGATCTGGACCCTATCTTCTCTCTTCGCCGGCACCATCTCGACATAACCAGGAATACCCCATCGTGCCCTTAAATCCGCTATTCCGATATCCCCTATGAGAGGAGGAATATTTACCTGCTCCGCACCACCATCGGCGCTGAAATCCACCACTGCCTTCCTCGGGCGGGATAAAATTTCCTCGATCGAAGGAACATCTTCGCACTCCATCGGGTCTACGTCTCCATCTGCCGAAGCAGGGTCCCCAGCCACCGAAGAGATAGCCGGAAGTCTACCGAAAGAAGAAGTTCCTGTCGTTTTTAACTCACAAGAAGAGGAGGGAGGAACTTTGAGGAAAAAGCGAGAAAGCTCAAGATTACCGCGAGCAAAGGAGTCAAGAAGAACTCAGACTAATAGAAAGGGAGATATTCTGGGAATTCTCTCGAAGATAAGCAATAAAGTGTGAAAAACGAGTGGCAAATCCCTTCAATTTATAAGATACAAATTCTCCGGGGCGCAAAAACCAACGGTCACCGCCAGAACCTAGCCGGGCACGAAACGATTCAGCTCCTCAGGAACGTGCGCCGTTGTGACCACCGATACAAAGCTACATTTCGTTTATCAGCTGGCTCTTCGATTTCGAAACTATCGTGACGGCATAAGAAGCATTAAAGAGACGCTTACTGGCAGTTTTGAAATTTATAACCCGACCAAAGAAAAACGTGCGGATCTGACTCCCTCCACGATTACGCCGCAAATATTATCCGTCCGCCGAGGTCGGTAAGATACGACCCCGACGAACGGAGGGACTAACTGTATTGGTCAGAATCCGACCACACGACCACAGCACCAAGGACCCCGTCCCGACCATCCTGTAGCAGCAGTCAGCAAATTCGAGGACGCCTAACGGCTGCTATTTATGGCATAAGTGTCGAGGTCGAGGCCCCCCACGGGGGGAGGTCATTTCCCCGATCCGGCCCAAACAACATGTGACCAGCATGAGGAGTTTTGGGCTATAAATAGAAGGAAAAAGAACCCCTTCAGGGGGGGCTCCAGGCAAAAAGAGGGAGAGAAAAGGATCGGAGAAAAAGAGATTCTACCATCTAGGAGAAGAAAAAGAATTTGATTGTAATCTCCTGAACCTCTTCAAAGAGAGACAGCCTGAATTTCTATAATCAATAAAAATCTTCCAGGAAAAAGAATTTGATTGTAATCTCCTGAACCCCTCTTCAAGGAGAGGCAGGCTGAATTTCTATAATCAATAAAAATCTTCCAGGTGTCATTTTAATTGATTCTTCTATCTGTATGATTATATTCTTCGATCCAGTATCAATTAATGTTGACTACGATTTACCCCTTCCTCTACATTGATTGATTTGCTTAAAAAATGTTAAACCACTCTTGAGTCAAACACAGTGGACAAAGATTGGCTTCATTATGGTAATTATATCCCATTAAAATGTGCATTGTTTCCTTGCAGTACTGAAAATCCATGGCTTAACCAGAAATAAAACTGAGTTTGCATACTCAGTTTTTGAGTTTTTGCAAAAACTGTTTGTTTGAATTTTTTCGCAAACTCAGTTTTTCAAATCTTTTAAAAAGTCTAGAAAACTATTTTTTTTTTGTTGTTGTTTTTTTGCTTTTTTTGAAAAACTAGAGTTTTGTCAGGATTTATGACAAGGCAAATTTCTGGCCATTAACTTTAAATCTGTCAAGATTAGTGGCCAAATTCTGCCAAAATTTGGCAACAAATCCTAGCGATCCAAAAGTTTTGCCCATCAATTTGAAATCTTGGCGGATCTAGTGGTGGGCTCGAATCTATTTTTGCAAAACTTTTCAAAATTTATATAGTTGGCACTGAAATATCCTATTTGTGCAAATCTCACAAACATGTTGTACTTCCTTTATCCATTCGATGTTTGAATATTTCTAGATAACCGAGATATTATTGAAGGTCAACCGACGTATGACTCGAAATTCAATGGATAATCATCTGTTCCTCTACTTAAATATTACTCTTATATTTTTGTCTACACATAGTATGAACTCATGATGTACTATAAATTAACCCACATGTGCTACGTTCTTATCACTGTACTAGCGTCTTGGGAGCATTCAATGTTTGAGTTATTTTGTTAGATATTTTAGAACTTTTGAATACACAGCAAGTGAAGCTTGAATGAAGAGCTTTAAGTAAAAGGAAACAAAATTTTCACTAAAGAAATTTAACATGTAACATACATATATTAAAAAAAATTAATCCTTATATATACAACATAATCATATCGTACTATATTATAAGTGTAAAGATTAAAGTGCAAAGTTAAAAGACCAAATATCCATTAAAAGCTAAGTGACATTTTCGCCCTTCAATTAATTTAAATACTACTCTTATGTCATTTATGTACCAAAAGGTAAAAACGTCTTATAATAAATTGAGCCTTTAATTCTCTACTATACTTTACATGAAAACATAAAATACAATGTAACGTATAAAATACTTTTTGAAACTTGCAAAACATTTTTGTAGTCCCAACTAAATTCATTTAATATGGAGTTGAAACTCTTTTAGTCATTTTCATTTTCATAGTCTTGCCCATTAGTCTTAATTGGATAACTACTTAATGTATTTGGTCTATTAAAAATATCTGGTGCTTTTTCTACTCTCAATTAAATTCATAGAATCTTTGCTTTGAGAATATTCACCATAAAACTACTATTAATGATATTTGATAGACAGATTATTTGAGTCAATTACTCAAATGGTCACTCAACTATCCCAAATTATCTCCTAAAGTCACTTTTCTTTCGTTTGTAACAACAAAGTCACTGAACTATGCCTATTGCACTCAGAAAGTCACTCAACTAAATTTTTTAAATTTTGAATTGCCAAATACCTATTTTACCCTCTAAATTATAAACATTTATCTTCTTTTTATTTTTTTAAACTCCCTTTTTAATTTATATTATGGACTTACCTATAGAATAAATAAATATTATTTATAAATTAAAAAATAAAAAGTATTTAAGCATATATAATGCTGGAATAACAAAATAATGAGCATAGTAAAAAAATTAATTAGAATAACTTGTTAGTAATAATAATTTTAGTATTAACAATAAAAATTCAAAAATTTATTTACACAATTCAGAATGAAAGAAAATAAAGGTTGTAAAATATATATTCCATGCACGTAATATAAAATAATTATTTAAATAAAGGTATTTTTATAATATATATTATATATTCTTGAAAATTATGCTCAATTATATTATCATGTTTCTACCAAGAATAGGGGTACAATCTGTAGAGAGTAAAATATGGTATGTTAAGTCATGCAGGGAATATATATAATATAGTTGAGCATAATTTTCAAGAATATATAATGTATATTATAAAAATACCTTTATTTAAATAATTAATTTTATATTACGTGCATGGAATATATATTTTACAACCTTTATTTTCTTTCATTCTGAATTGTGTAAATAAATATTTGAATTTTTTTTGTTAATACTAAAATTATTGTTACTAACAAATTATTCTAATTAAATTTTTTACTATGTACATTAGTTTGTTATTCCAGCATTATATATGCTTAATACTTTTTATTTTTTAATTTATAAATAATATTTATTTGTTCTATAGGTAAGTCCATAATGTAAATTAAAAAGGGGAAATCATAATATTAAAAAGTATAAAAAAAATAAAAAGAAGATAAATGTTTATAATTTAGAGGGTAAAATAGGTATTTGGCAATCCAAAATTTGGAAAATCTAGTTGAGTGACCTTCTGAGTGCAATAGGCATAGCTCAGTGACTTTGTTGTCACAAATGAAAGAAAAGTGACTTTAAAAGATAATTTGGGATAGTTGAGTGACCATTTGAGTTAATGGACTCCATATTATTCTATAAACAAACTAAAGTATAGTAGTAATATTTACTGGCTAGCGCTCCTTGTATCATAAGGAAGACAAAGCCCGCTATTTTCGTTGGTGGTAATATAGCAAACTAACTTTACAATTTTGGGTTAACTTATGAGCCTAACAAATCACTTGTCGATATGAATGACATATCTAATAAGTTCTTAGATGTGGTGGTGCCTTTGGACAATCATTGGTGTTGCAACAAGTTAGAGGATGCGTTTGTGCCGATGAGTTTAATGATATCTACTATAAATATCAGAGAGCCTATGAGGCTAAATACTTTTTCGTTTGTGTTCAGATAAATATTTTTTCAGTATGATTTTTTTAGTTTTTACTCGAAGTATATAATTTTTGCCATCCTGAAGGTGTTTTGACTTTTTAAAACAAGCTAATAAATATAACCAGATCACCATAAGATATCAAGAACTTATACTTCTTTCTTTAATTTTTGTTACTCAAAAATATTTTTTGATAATATTAATATAAAAAAATTTAAATTGATATGGGTACACATGCAACGTGCCTGCCCAAAGACTAATTTTTTGAAAAGAGGGTGCGAACTCTCTTCCCCCCACTAGCTCGGTCCATGGCTCCTCTCCATTCACTACGAAGTTGAATAAAATTAAAGAGGGTTTGTTATATACTCCCTCTGTTCCAGTTTATGCGAACCTATTTTCTTTCTGGTCCGTTCCAAAAAGAATGAACCCTTTCCGAATTTGGTAACAATTTAGCTTAAAGAGAAGCTTTTATAACCACACAAATACTCTGGGCCCCTTTTTGACTTGTTTAGGACCACAAATTCCAAAAATCTTCATTTTTTCTTAAACTCCGTGCCCAGTCAAACAGGTTCACATAAATTGGAACGGAGGGAGTACTTCATTAGAATCTGGATGAACAATTTTAAAAACTTTAATTTCTGTTTTTTTGTTTTTGCTTGAAGGGTTAATTTATGTTTTTCATTAATATTAAGTTAATCTCATTAGAATTAGTGTTCTAGTTTAAACTAACAGTCACATTTGAATGCAACTACCAATTAATACTAGTAATGCTTTTATTTTATTAATCAACCAATTTATTATGAATTCAATTTGTGTAAATGGCGTTGGTAGCACAATGTGTGGAACCACACATTAAAGAGTCGGCTCGAGCTTATTATACTTTAACAAAGTTCGACTAGGCTCAGCTCGAGTTCGGCTAGACTCAATACTGTAACAATCTCGATTGAGCTCCTATCAGTATTGTAGTAAGCTCGGGCACAGCTCAGGTTCGGTCAAAACCTGGGCCTAATTGTGTCATAGTAAAAATAATAACTAACCACCTATAATATGTTAAATTATATTGACCGTATATATAACTTTAAAAAAATTATTGTATTAAGCTGGGCTCTACATAGCTCTTAAAACTTTATCGTACTATTTGAATTTAATTACGTTATATTCTGTATCAAGTTTAATTTTACACGCAGTTAATTCTTAGAAACATATAACCATATTACTGGCTAAAGATGGAGTAAAAATTAATTACAGTGACTATTTATTTTAGCGTGAATCGGTAATTAGAAAAAACACATCAATCAATACGCAAAACCCATAAATCCATACTAATAGTGTTAATTGTATAATTTTTTTTTTGTTTTATTTTATGTGGAACAATTACTATTTGAAAAGTCAAAGAAGATCTTTTCGTTATGTTCAACTTTTTATCACATTTTTTAATTCTCCGTCCGTTTATTTTATTTGTCCACTATATTAAAAATATATTTGCACTTTTACTTGTTAATTCTAACAAATCAAGAGAAGACTATTTTTTTCCTTTTCTATCTTTATCATTAATTACTCATTCACAAATTATTTTCAATACTTCTCAAAATACGATTATTACTATTATTATTATTATTATTACTATTATCATTATTATTATTATTATCATTATTATTATTATGGTAAAATATGCACTTTATAAATTATTTACTAAGCTGGGTGCAAAGTTCATTGCGGGCAAGTAAAAGTGAAAGTGAGAAGTAATTTTGTTTACCCTCAAATTCGGATAACAATTAAACTTATATTGTGGTTTTAAGGATTTGTGATTTCGTCCAATACCAATTGATAAGCAAGAAAACAAACGAATAAATTAGAGAATAGAATAAGTCAAACCAGTATGTTAGCCAGGTCTCGACCTCGACTTGAGATAGTCTCGAGGTGGGATAGTATGAACAGTAAATGATAAAGCAACTTTGATGAACAGTAAGTGAAATAGCAAGAAAGTAATGAGTGTATAAATTCTTATCAGTGAACAACAATCCTTACAAATGAATGGGATCCCTCTTTATATAATAGAGGAGTCCTAAATAAGGTACACTTCTAATTATAACAGAAAATCATGTTAACATCTGATTAATCGCCGTAGATTGATCCGTTCCGAGATTCACACCATGATCCTCGACCAATCGCGGATATCTCTCCTTTTCCGTTATCAAGTTATACCGATGTCACTCAAAGTCCGTCTCTTTCTGGCCGCGATCGGTGTTGACCTCGGTCCGGACTCAACGTCCTAGCTCTTTGACGCAACATTCCTATCTCGGCCAAAGAATGAAATCGGGTAGCCCCGATGTCTACCGTATACAGATAGTCCCCTCGTTTCTTAGAGTAAAACGATAAGAAACGACTTGAGCTCCGATAATGATGACAGGCCCGTGATGTAGCGATTGAGGTGATCGAAGCGTCCCGTCGGTACAGTTCCCCAAACCATTAATGCTTGCTAGTGGACGGTCGGCCACTAGCACCACCGATCCACCGCCGTAAATCTATAAATACAGGATCTTTGGTTGATTCAAAATTTTACTTTCACCTCCACCAAGTTTTCTAAGCCTCTTGCTCTCTCCATCTCTTCTCTTTCACCACCCGTTGAGTCAACTTTGTTAGTACCAAAATACCAAATTTCACCTCTTTCCACTTTCTTCTACCTGAATCAATGGCAAAAACCTCCAAGACCGTCCCACAAAAGGAGAAAGCTTCTTCATCTTTTTCCCGGCCGGTCGGTGACAAAATACCGGTGGAATCGCTCCCTCACGAGTACGTTCCCGGCCCTTGTGTCTTAAAATCTGACTTCAAAGTCGAGAACGCTCCATCGGTCCCTGGCCTATGTGAACATTTGTCGAGATACATCTGCTCGAGAACGGCGGGCCATCTCGAGGCTGTGAAAAGAGACTGTAACTGGGGGGGGCCGAGGTTGTGGTGCAAATGCTCGCTCCCGAAGAGAGTATTACCACCCATGTGGAAGGGTTCCTAAGTGTCTACACTTACCCTTTCACATTGGGTCCTCTTGACCCAGTTGTCGTTGACTTTTGCAAGAGGTACCAAGTCACCCTCGGCGAGGTTCATCCCTCGTTCTGGTGTATAGTGATCATGCTCTGCTTCTTTTCTAGCAAGGCCGAGGGGTTGGAGTTCACTCTCAACCACCTCATGTGGTTATATCGACCTCGACTTTTTCTAGGGTTGATCAAACTCCAATACCGAGCAACGAAGGCCTTGTTCGCGAGCGTCGATGAGGACAAGGACTGGGGCTGGATGAGCCGGTTCGTATGGGTAAGGACCGTGACCTCATCCCAGAGGAGAAACCACCGTTCCCCGAGAAATGGAACCGCGATCGTAAGTAATGTATTACCCATTAGTCTTCGTACTCCATTTTTGCTTTATGTAATAATTTCATCTGTTATGCATCGGTTGCCTGGATGCCTCACGCGGTCCCCGACCTCGAAGACTAGGTTCGGAAGTTGTCCTCGACTTCCTCCCATGCCGAGCGCTCGTGGCGTGATTTAGCGAGGGGATGATAGGAGGCCAAGAATCATGGTAAGCTTATCCCGTATACTTTCGATACTTATATCTCAAGCGTTTCTTTTTATTTATACTTGAATCCCTTTTATGCAGGCCTCGGGGATGTTGCTGAAATGAGGCTGGCCCCGCCTGGGGAAGAGGCCGAGTCCCCGATTCCGAAGTTGGGGAAAATAACAAGAGTAAGAGGGTCTCGGAGTCCGAGGACCCCCAACCTAAAACGGCTCCAGCTCGAAGACGCAGGAGAAATGCCAACTCTCTTACTATAGAGTCGGTCCGCCAGCTGGGGGAAGAAGAGGAGGAAGATGAGGGCGATGACTCGGCACTTTCGAGCAAAGAAGCCGTTCGAGTCCGGCAAGCCTTCCAAGTCGGAGGTGATTGTCAAGACCCGGCCTAGTGATGAGGAGGCCTCAAAGAAAGATTCAGTCAAAGCCCCCGAATCGTCTGAGGTTGAGGTTATCCCTCGGCCATCAACGGACATACCGGAGGGGGCCGGTTCTGAGACCCCCAGGGCTGAACAGAGCGCCCCAAGCGATTCGCTCGGGGTTGTGACAGTAGGTCACTCTCCTTCTCTACCGGCCTTTTTCGAGGAGGCTATAAGGGATGCTCGGGATCTACAGACCCCTGACATAGGCGGAGTCGCTAGTTAAGAGGATCCCTTTCTAGATTGTTTTACCGGGGTCGATGATGCCGCTGATCTTAATGATGCGTCTTCCCTATTTGAAGAGGCCAAACGACTTTTATCTTGAGTAAGTGATAATTCCCGTTGTTTCAGTTTTCCTTTCCTCCTTCTCCCTTTAACCTAACTTATATCTTTCTTCTCATATAGGCTTTTACCAAGTCTCGGGCCGACCTGAGCCAATGCGAGGTCGAGCTCCAGAAGACCTTGGAGGAGAGGAATGCTTTGAAGCTCCTTTACGGTCGAAAGGATGAAAAGCTCAGGGATCTTCGAGCAGACTTGGCCCAGGCTGGTAAGGAAGAGGACGAGCTGAACGAGCAAGTAAATGTCCTTTTGAGAACATATGGGCTTTACCCAAGAGTGGAGGCTAACGCCTCGATGTCTCAGTTGCAGCAAAAGATTGAAAGTATCGAGCTGCTTCGGGGGAAAGTCGATCAAGTTAAAGCTGACTGCAATTGGTGGAAAGAGAACATGGTACGGCTAGCTGCGGAGAAAGAGGCTGCCTTGGTGCGGCTGTCATCAGCCAAAGTTCAACTTTAGAGTACTAAAGAGAAGAGCGCAGCCCAAGCCAAAAGGATCGAGGCGGAGGTAAATAAGGCGAAGGCCTTAACTGACAAGTCCATAGGTGTACCTGGATGATGACGAGGCTGCCCAAACTCAGCTGAGAGAGGCCGCCGATTGAGTGCGATGGAGTAATGATCTAGCCAAGTGCCAATCTCGGAGGGAGACCCTCGAGGAATTTCATGCTCGAGGTTTTGACCTCTCCAAGGAGCTAGCTCAAGCTAAGGTGCTTGAAGCCGATCCCAGGTTGCTTACCTCCTCTAATGGTGACGATGATGATGAAGGCAGCCAGGACAGGTCTGATAACGGCGAGGGGCCCGAAGGGGAAGCTCCCTCCGAGGGAGAAATCAGCCCCGGGCATAATTAGGATTTTATTTTTCCTTCTCTCTTTTGTAAGACCATTGTCGGTCCCTTGTATATATTTTTGCCCATATGTAAAAAGAAATTTCTCTTTTGCATGCCTCCTCAAATTTGTCTTCAAACATGTTTCGTGCCTTGTACAATTTTAGCACATTTTTATGTTTCAACAATATGTTCGACGTTTTGGTTTTAAATGACTTGATTGAAGCCACAATAATAATACTGCTTTTATAGTCGGATTAGAGTGAAACCTGAATTCGAATCGAAGAGACCCTTAGGTTTGTTTTGAACGACACAGATCCTTAATCTGTTAGTCGAGTAGGTTCCTGTTTGATTCGGGATAGTGGGACCCTTAGGTTCGAATCGAGTGAGAACGTGTTCTCGAACTCAAAGTGTGTTGGCCCTTTGGCTCTTTGAATTGGGCCGATATGGCCTGCAAAGGATGGCTATTTTTTCCCTCTTTTGGCTCAAAGACTTAGTAATATATATATATATATATATATATATATATATATATATATATATATATATATATATATATATATTTGTACCCATTGGGTTTTTTGAGGGTTTAGTGTTGATCGAAACCCCTTTATTTTTTGTGCCTTAGCACAAGTTTGTATTTGAATAATTCGATACCTCTTAAGGTTTTTCAAGGGCTGATTTTATCGAAGCCCTTTGATTATTTTGCCGAGGGTAGCCTTTTTTAACCTGTTTTTGGAGAATTTGAAGGCCTTTTTTTATTGCGGGGTTCGGACATCTCCGAGCTGCGTTAGTTTGGCCGTAGCCTTTGGGTGTGATTCTTGGTCTTACTTTCCCATCAACACTTCGAACAAGTTCGAAGTGTTAGTCCCCGAGAATGATGGCCTTGACCTACAAATCGAGGGGTGCCTCTTTGAGGTCTTTAGATAATTCGAACATGTTGATTTTCGACGTCAGCCCCCGAGTAGGGGGGTTGACCGTTCGAGATGTATTTATACTTGGACCTTGAGCCATTTATCGTTCGAGGTATAGTTTTACTTGGCCCTTGAGCCATTTTTCACAAAAATCATAAGCTTGGAGCTTGTATAGTAGAAAATTTTCTTTGAGGCACAAGATATTTGATAAGGAAAAATGCTTCTTTGAATAATTTATACATGCGTACATGTTTTTCCATTGGGGATCGATTAATCTACATGGACACGGTTCGTTCGACCGTTTGGCCCATTATAAAGTTTCCCTATCGAGGCCCTTTTGACACGAAGTATTTTCCGTTGAAAATAAATCATCCGAGGGTAATGCCCCCAGTATTCGAGGTTGAATGTAGAGAAGCCTCGGATACTATTGAATTGTCCCCAGGTAGCACATATAATCGTTGCCTCGTTAAAAACTCGTTGGAAAAACCCGTTTGGGATAAAAAAACGATCTAAGGGAAAAAGAGTGCAACGCGTGCTTTAAAACCTAAGGTCCTCGTGTCGAAGAGTTTCTCGACGTCTTTGATCGAACACCTGCAATAAGTTAGCACCAGATACAAATGAAAAGGGAGAAAGTCATACCTTAGCAATAATATCGTTTGAGGAGTGACACGTTCCAATTGTTTGGCAATTATTCTCCCTCCATTGTGCCAAGTTTGTAAGATCCATTTCCGATGACATCGAGGACCTGGTATGGTCCTTCCCAATTTGGGTCGAGATTCCCTTCGTTCGGGTCTCGTGTATTAAGGGTGACTTTCCTCAGGACTAAGTCCCCTATTTTGAGGTGCTGGAGATCGGCCCTTCGATTATAATATCTCAAGATTCGTTGTTTTTGCGCAGCCATCCGAACGAGTGCGGCTTCTCGTTTCTCATCCAATAGTTCGAGGTTAGTATTCATAGCTTCGTGCTTTGATTCTTCCGTTGTATGTTGAAATCTGGCGCTAGGTTCTTCGACTTCGACCGGAATCAAGGCTTCGGAGCCATATACTAAGGAGAACGAGGTTTCCCCCGTACTGAACTTCGATGTTGTTCGATATGCCCAAAGGACCTCGGGTAAAATTTCTCTCCATTTTCCCTTGGCGTCGTTCAATCTTTTCTTTAGATTCTGAATCTTTGTTCGTTGACTTGGCCTGTCCGTTTCCACTTGGATGATATGGTGTCGATAAGATCCTTTTTATTTTATGTTCTTCGAGAAACTTTGTTACCTTGCTGCCGATGAACTGCTTTCCGTTGTCGCATACGATTTTGGCAGGTACCCCGAATCAGCATATGATGTGATCCCAGATGAAGTCTATAACTTCTTTTTCTCTGACTTTCTTGAAGGCCTGTGCTTCCACCCATTTAGAGAAGTAGTCAGTCATAAACAAAATTAATTTAGCTTTACCTGGAGCCGATGGCAGAGGACCGGCGATGTCCATCCCCCATTTCATGAATGGCCATGGGGATAGGACCGAATGAAGTTGTTCTCCAGGCTAACGATCATTGGTGCATACCTTTGGCATTTATCACATTTTCGAACAAACTCCTTAGCGTCTTTTCCCATACTATCCCAATAGTATCCTGCTCTGACGACCTTGTGAACTAGTGATTCGGCACTGTAGTGGTTCCCACAAGTACCTTCATGGACTTCTCATAGAACATAATCGGTGTCCCCTGCTCCCAAATATACTGTTAATGGTCCGTCAAACGTCCTCCTGTACAATGTTCCATCTTCAGTCAATGTGAATCGAGCAGCCTTTGTTCGTGGGGCCCTCGATTCTTTAGGGTCCGAGGGAGCTTTCTGTTTTTCAAGTACTCGATATATTTATTCCTCCCAAGTTAAGCTTGTGGAGTTTATCTCAGCGTGACCTTCTTCCATCACTGATCTCGAGAGTTGAACGATAGTCCCCGAGCTGATTTCGTCCTGCTCGACTGACGACCCTAAATTTGCAAGGGCATCAGCTTCGTTGTTCTGCTCGCGAGGTACGTGCTGCAAGGTCCATTCTTTAAAATGATGCAAAGTCACCTGTAGCTTGTCAAATGACTTTACATTCTATCCTCTCGAACCTCGAAGATTTTGTTTACTTGGTTTACTACCAGCATAGAGTCGCACTTGGCTTCAATGACTTCCGCCCCCAAGCTTTTAGCTAGTTCGAGACCTGCAATCATGGCCTCGTACTCGGCCTCATTCTTAGTCAGCTTAGAAGTTTTGATATATTGTCTAATAGTGTTGCCCGTGGTTCAAAACGATGCCTAGCCCGGACCCCTTCAAATTCGAAGCGTCGTTCGTAAAAAGGGTCCACACCCCCGATGATGTACCCGATTTTAACAAGAGTTCCTTCTCGACTTCGGATACGAGGGTTGGCGTGAAATTGGCCACGAAGTCTGCTAAATTTTGAGACTTCATGGTCGTTCGGGGTTGATATTCGATATCGTACCCACTGAGTTCGACGGCCCATTTGGCCAATCGGCCCGATAGTTAGGGCTTATGCAAAACATTACGAAGTGGGTAAGTGGTTAATACACATATGGGGTGACACTGAAAATACAGTTTTAGCTTCCTAGAGGCGCTTATCAATGCAAGTGCCAATTTCTCTTAGTGTGGATATCTAGTTTCTGCTTCTCCTAGAGTTTGACTTACATAATAAACAGGAAATTGCGTACCTTACTCTTCTCGAACCAGGACACCACTTACTGCAATCTCTGAGACTGCCGAGTACAAGTAGAGTTTTTCATCTGCCTTTGGAGTATGAAGCAATGGTGGGCTCGAGAGGTATCGCTTCAATTCTTTTAACGCCTGTTGGCATTTCGTGGTCCAGGCAAAATCGTTCTTCTTTTTGAGTAGAGAGAAGAATCTATGACTCCGATCTGATGATCTCGATATGAATCGGCCTAAGGCAGCTATCCGCCCCATCAGCCTTTGCACGGCTTTAACGCTGTCCACAACGGTGATGTCTTCGATAGCCTTGATTTTATCGGGGTTGATCTCGATTCCCCGATTTGACACCATGAAGCCAAGGAACTTGCTCGAACCGACCCCGAAAATGCGTTTCTCGGGGTTGAGCTTCATGCTGTATTTTCTCAGTATCTTGAATGTTTCCTGCAAATGTGTCAAATGATCCTCTGCGCGCAGGGACTTAACTAGCATGTCATCAATATATACTTCCATTGACTTACCTATCTGTTCTTCGAACATTTTATTTACTAGGCGTTGGTAGGTAGCTCCTGCATTTTTTAGCCCAAAGGGCATAACATTATAATAATATGTTCCATACTTGGTGATAAACGAAGTCTTTTCTTGGTCTTCCGAGTTCATTTGAATTTGATTGTACCCGGAATAGGCATTGAGAAAATTAAGGGTCTCGTGGCTGGCCGTGGCGTCGATCATGCGATCGATGTTAGGAAGTGGAAAAGAATCTTTGGGACATGCCTTGTTTAAATCCTTATAATCTACACACATCCTAAGTTTGTTCCCTTTTTTAGGAACTACGACTACATTAGCCAACCATTCAGGATATTTTACTTCCTGAATGGACTCTATTTTGAGAAGTTTAGTTACCTCGTCCTTTATGAATGCGTGCTTTACCTCGGATTGGGGCCTTCTCTTTTGTTTCACTGGTCTGAACTTTGAGTCCAGGCTTAGTCGATGTGTTGTTATTTTCGGCCGGATCCCTGTCATGTCTAAGTGGGACCAAGCAAAACAATCTATGTTATCAATAAGAAAATGAATAAGCTTTTTCCTGAGTTTGGGGGTTAACCCCGTTCCCAGGTATACCTTTCGCTCGGGCAGGTGCTCGATCAATATAACCTGTTCCAACTCTTCGACCGTTGATTTGGTGGCGTTGGAATCTTCGGGAACAACAAAAGTTCGAGGGGTCAAAAAATCTTCCTCTTCTTCTTCCATTTCCTGCTTCTCCGATTCGGTCAAGGCTGGTGGCGGTGATTGCTATTTGGCTTCCTGTTTACCCCCGATCCTTCCGATGTTGATAGCGCCAAAATCAGTATTACGTCATCGACCGCGAACATTTCTTTTGCAGCATGCTGCTCCTCGTATACCATTTTGACCCCGTCTGACATCGGGAATTCATCATTTGGTGGAGAGTCAAAGGGAATGCCCTCATGTTGTGGATCCAAGGCCTCCAGAGCAGGGCGTTGTACCTCATGTCGCTCTCGATTACGTGAAACTTGGTATGTTGGATAGTTCCAACCACATTCACCAGTAGGATAATCTCTCCTTTAGTTGTTTCACTGGCCATATTGAAACCGTTCAAGACCCGAGCTACGGGCACGATATGATCTTGTAGGCCGAGTTGCTCCACGACCCCCGATCGAATGATATTTGTCGTGCTACCTGGATCCACTAAAACACACTTAACTTGAACTTTATTTAATAAGATAGAAATTACCAGAGTGTCGTTGTGAGGTTGAGAAATTCCTTCTGCCTCCTCATCGTTGAATGATACGGTGCCTTCTGGCACATAGTCTCGGGTCCATTTTTCTCTAGTAATTGATACCTTAGTGCGTTTGAACATGGTCCCTTGCGGAATATCGACACCTCCGACGATCATATGAATTACATGTTGCGGCTCCTCCTACTCATTTTTCTTGTTGGCGTCCCTTTCCCTGAAATGATTCTTGGCTCGATCACTTAGGAATTCTAGAAGGCGGCCCTTATTGAATAAACGAGCTACCTCCTCTCTCAATTGCCTGCAATCCTCAGTCCTGTGACCGTGTGTGCCATAATATTTACACATCAGATTGGGGTTCCTTTGGGAAGGATCGGTCTGTATGGGCCTAGGCCATCTGGTGTCTTTGATTCTTCCAATTGTTGATACAATGACCGACGTATCAACACTAAATTATACTCTGATAATCGAGGTGCCTTTGTGAGGTCGACGTACTTGTCAAAACTATTTTTTCTCATGAGTCCCCGAGAATTCTATCCTCGATCACTTTTCCAATCGTTCCGGGCGTGATTGTGTCCTGTACCACTATTCCTACGATCTGAGGTGTATGGTTGATATCGGTCTTTGTTCGATCTTGGCTCTCTGTTGATGTCCCTCTGATTTTTGGCGGCTGACCTGTTCGGGTTCACTGAACCGGAAGGAGCTCGTAATTGGTCATCCTCGACCTTGATCTTCGATTGGTACCGATTTTGTACATCTGCCCAAGTTACAGCCGGATATTCGAACAGATTTTGCTTTAGCTGACGTGATGCTATCGAACTTTGTTCATTCAATCCCTGAGTGAAAGCTTGAACGGCTCAATCATCTGTGACCAGTGGCAACTCCATGCGTTCCATTTGAAATTAGGATACAAACTCCCTCAACATTTCATTATCACTCTGTCTTACTTTAAAAATGTCCAATTTCCTTGTTGCAACCTTTATGGCTCCGGCATGTGCCTTTACGAAAGAGTCTGCCAACATGGCAAGCGAGTCGATGGAATTTGGTGGTAGATTGTGGTACCAAATCATTGCTCCCTTCGATAGGGTTTCCCCGAACTTCTTCAATAAAACAGATTCGATCTCATCATCTTCCAAATCATTACCCTTGATGGCGCATGTGTAGGAGGTGACATGCTCGTTGGGATCGGTGGTCCCATTGTATTTAGGTATGTCCGGCATACGAAACTTCTTTGGAATTCGGAGCCGCACTCGAAGGGAACAGTTTTTGTACAAATTTCTTCGAATCCATCCCTTTCAAGATTGGTGGTGCCCCCGGCATCTGATCAACTCGGGAGTTGTATGTTTTCACTTTTTTATCATTAGCTTCGATTTTCTTCTCTCCTGACTTGATTCTTTTGGTGATCTCCTCGAGCATTTTCATTATTGCAGGATCAGTCCCCGATTCGTTACCATTCGACCTTTCTGGCATTGGCTTGGTACGGCGACTGATTTCTGGCTCGACCTCACTCGAAGTTCTATGTTGATTTTGTAACTGAGCAATAGCGGCCTGCTGAGCCTGCAGCATCTCGAGTATCACCTGGAGACTAAACTCCTCCGTCTCCTCTACCCTGTGTACCTTGGCCACCAGATTGGCCTTCTCTGCGTACACTCCCTTCGGGGTCCGCGCCTAGGTCTGCATTTAAAGCAACGTGCGAACTAACATCGACTGGATTGGCAACCGGTGCTCCCCCGAGATTAGCCTGTGGCACCTCGGCTCCTGGAGCAATTATATTATCATTTTCCCCGTGAAACCCGAGATCATCTTCACCATGTGTGGGTGCGTTTTGGAGTTTGAAATGTTTTAACCTGAGAGCAAAGATACTTGACAAGAACAAGCGTAAAAATAATGTGTATTATCAGAATCAGCACCGGACAATCACTATTACCCTTAGCCCCACGTTGGGCGCCAAACTGTTTGCCCTCAAATTCGGATAATAATTAAACTTATATTGTGGTTTTAAGGATATGTGATTTCGTCCAATACCAATTGATAAGCAAGAAAATAAATGAATAAATTAGAGTAAGTCAAACCAGTATGCTAGCCAGGTCTCGACCTCGACTTGGGATAGTCTCGAGGTGGGATAGTATGAACAGTAAATGATAAAGCAACTTTGATGAACAGTAAGTGAAACAGCAAGAAAGTAATGAGTGTATAAATTCTTATCAGTGAACAACAATCCTTACAAATGAATGGAATCCCTCTTTATATAATAGAGGATTCCTAAATAAGGTACACTTCTAATAATAGCAGGAAATCATGTTAACATTTGATTAACCGCCGTAGATTGATCCGTTCCGAGATTCACGCCACGATCCTCGACCAATCGCGGATATCTTGCCTTTTCCGTCATCAAGTTATACCGATGTCACTCGAAGTCCGTCTCTTTCTAGCCGCGATCGGTGTTGACCTCGGTCCGGACTCGATGTCCTAGCTCTTTGACGCAACATTCCTATCTCGGCCAAAGAATGAAATAGGGTAGCCCTGATTTCTACCGTATACAGATTTATAAATATGTTGAATTGCTAATGATGTTGACTTATAATTAATACTTTTTATGTATTTTCTAAATATGTAAATAATATATTTAAAAAGCTAATAAATTTATTTCAGAATTCACATAGGAAAAAAGCTAAATATTGACCTCAGGCTCCGGAACCTTGACACATAATACCATAGCATGATAATATAACTAAAAAAATTCCTTTCTTTTTTACACAGACAAAAAGGATAGGGAATATGAGTCTTGATCAGGTAAGGCGGGTCCAAATGATTATAATCTGCAAAAATAGCTAAACATGGCTACAAATTAGGCGGTGTTTTAGCAACATGGCTGGCTAATGGCTATGGAACCCAAGAATTTGTCACATTTCTCCATTTTTCCTCTTTTCTTCTTCCACCTTCCTCTGCACCACCATTTACCCATTGTAGGTGTCTGCCATTTCAACAAGAACATGTAATTTATCTTTTTCTATGCCATAAACAGGTACCCTTTTTTTAATTCTATACATGCAAATGTGCATACTTTATGTTCGTTTTGAGTTCTCTATTAATTATCAAGAACAGTTGAATCAAGAACATGCATTTCTCTCATTATATGCCAATTAACAGCTTGTTTGGATAATTGTTATATGTCGGTTTCATAATGTATCGTATTATATTGTATTGTATTCAACTAAATTGTTTTGATGAATACAACATTTGGATCTATTGTATCGTTTCCGTCATATAATGAGATCACGCACCAACATATGAAGAATAAACTTGTAATGTTACAAAGAAAAAGTAGGGTATGTGATAGAATTATTATATAAATGGATAGGGTAAAGGATAAAATAAGATTATTTAATAATAATAAGGATAAGACGAGAGAAAAAAAGGTAACGCCTCGACCACACCAAATCGGTTGTTACATAAAATGACACTTTTCATCGTTACTGAACTATGGATTTAAAGATACGATACAAAAAAATTTAAGTAACAATCAAAACAAACATTATATTTAAAGTAACAATACGATACAATACTGAAGGGAGACCTTAGCGTAACTGGTAAAGTTATTGTAAGTGGTCCGACCCTTTTCCGGACGCGGGCATAGCGAAAGCGTAGTGCATCAGACTGCTTTTTTAATACGATACAATACAACAGTAACCACCGTCCAAACATAAATGTGGTACCTTTGTTTCTTTTTTTCGTATCTGCATGTAATTTGCAAATTAATGGTGTGTAATTTATGTTTGTTTGAGATATACTTTTATTCTTTTTGTCTTACGTAATGATATGATATGGTTGGATGTCAAAAAGAACTAATCTTTCTATTACCTTTTAGAAAGAAAAAAGAGAACTTTTCCCATTCTTGTGCACCTGTAATTAAGAACATTAAACAAAAGTTCCCTTTAATTGCGGTGTTAATCTCCAACTTTCCTTATTGGGATTCCAGGATTTTGGAGGGTAGAAGTAAGAGTGAGGATAAAAATGATGATAGTTTGAATTTTAAGAAAGCATGGGTTGAAGTAATCATTTGAACAACTGTTTATTATACTATTCTGTTTTACCCTTTTGGTTTCTGTTTGAAACATTCGGCAACTTTCATCCTCCCAACATTTTTCTTCCTAATGAGATTAAGGCGTAGTCAATGCATTCTTTCTTGTGCCTCCTCCCATCATAAAGTAAGCCTCTTTCTTCCTCATTCTTCTAGTTCTTTTTCTTGGAATTCTTGTAATTTGTTGAAAGTTTGGTTCTTTAGCTTGGTTTAACGCTAGCATAGTCGAATGAAGCGGACCGAATTGAGCTAAACAAATGTTGATGATTCATATGAGCTTATGGAGGCATGACCTTTGATAGGAGGGTGCGGAGGTCGAAGATTAGTGTAGAAGGTTAGGGGGTAGTTGAGTGTATTCCTTTGCCTTACCGTGGCAATTTTTTGTTCGTGGAGTTATGTGTATATCTGTTATTTCTTTCGCTTCAGTTATTTTACTATATCACTGTTGTTACTGTACCTTTTCACTTTGTCCTTGAGCAGAGGGTCTTCGGAAACAACCTCTCTACCTTCACAAGGTAGGGGTGAGGTCTATGTACACACTACCCTTCCCAGAGGCCGGACCCCACTTGTGGATTATACTGGTTATGTTGTTGTTCGATTATACCTGGTTTTGGCATTGAGGTTTAGTAGCTTCGCGGTTAATGAATGTAAGCATAGTTGATGGGAATGAATAATATTAGGTGTCATCAGTTCAAATTTCCATTCTTGAACAATGTGTGTTATTGTGGTTATTCGTAGGCAAGATCCGGGCCCACTATCTATCAACTTTCGAACCGTGCTCCACTGGTCCTCGGGGATTTTTCGATTATCAAAACAAATATTTGAACTTGATATCCTCTATGCTTTAAACTTTTGAACTTCTACTACTGTAGGACAACTTTGGTCATTCTATAAGATTGTACAAGATTCTTAGGCTAGATGACAGGAAGACTAAACTACAACTACAACTACAACTACAATAACAACAACCCAGTATAATCCCACTAGAGGGGTCTGGGGAGGGTAGTGTGTACGCAGACCTTACCCCTACCCTGGGGTAGAGAGGTTGTTTCCGATAGAGCCTCGGAATCCTTCCCTCCAAGAACTCCCCACCTTGCTCTTGGGGTGACTCGAACTCACAACCTCTTGGTTGGAAGTGGAGGTTTCTTACCACTAGAGCAACCCCTCTTGTCGATAGGAAGATTGAACTATCATCGCAAATTCTAGGGGTTGATTAGAAAAGCATTAACGTGCAATTTTCTTGAAACAATTGTTTGAATTTCTCTGCTGCACTCTTCTATGATCTATAAGCAACTCGATACATTTCTTGTTTTTGCGCGGCCTGAGCTCTACCAAAGGAGTTGAATTACAGCCCTAAAACAGTATGTCAAATGCTAGTCTTAATCATTTCGATTTGTCTAACTTATAGAAATAAAAATAATTTGAAGTGGTTTTAGCTTGTACCTACGTCTTAGTGCGACATTATGATCAGTTTAGTTAATGCTCTTTGCGCTGCAGCTAAAATTGATCTTGAATCTTGATGGACTCGTGACGTTGTGCCTATTACCATATTTATGTGGATGATGTCAGAATTTCACTTTCCTGTGTTTTTTTACTTGCATATAACAAATTATGTAAAAGCAGAGTAAACTTTTGTTCCTAATTTCATCTCACAGTACTTATGAATTCAGGCTGATGAAGATGAAAGTAATTGGCAAAGAAGGAAGCTTGATGAAGAGCCAGCATGGTCGCATAATTCTCCTCACGTAATCTCTCAGTTAGCTCAGTGCTTTTGTGAGTGAAAATTATTCTTCTAATTTACCACCTGAATAATTTTATTTAGGGATGCTGCATCTGTATTATTATCTTTTTTGAGCTGTCGTTCCCTTTACTTAATATGTTAATCAACTAATGTGTACATTTCCATAATTATTTGCTTATTTCACTTATCGGATTTTGATGGCTGTAGCTAATGCTATGGTTGGACCACGAGCATGGATAGGAGGAATCTTCAACCGCTCAGGCAATAGACGGTTTGGAAGCGATAAATATCTTGACTACCCTTTAACTCCTCTTCAGGTAAACCAGAGTACCATGTTGTTGGCCGTTGAGTTTATCTGACCTATACCTCGATTTCATGTCTATCGAAGTTATACAGGCTTCTTTTTTAGCCTATCTGGTTCAATCTGTTCCTTTGCGAAGTGGTTCTTTCTGTTGGTACAAAATAGTTGAGACTATTATGGAAGTTTTTTTTTAAATTCTCTTTGTAGTTTATACCTTCGTAACATTGTGGATTTTTTCATATATATTTAACTTCTGCCAGGAAGAAAGATTACGTGCGCTTCAAGAACGGCTAGGAGTACCTTTTGATGAAACACGCCTAGATCATCAAGTATTTCCAAAATACTTGTTCTATTTTCATTTCCATGCTAATTTCAGTTGATAGTTACCATGAAATGCTAATATTTTGGGGATAGTGAAGTTGCAACTTGCTAAGGTCATGTAGTGCGGTCCCAATATTCATGAAAAGTGTGATCCAATATTCTTCTATGACCAATATGTTTATTTAAATTTAAATGTTCACTTAGAAAGGGAGCCGTGGCGTAACCGGTAAAGTTGCTGCTGTGTGACCGGGTGGTTAGGGGTTTGAGCCATGGAAACAGTTTCTTGCAGAAATGCAGGGTAAGGCTGCATACAATAGACCCGTGTGGTCCGGCCCTTCCCCGGAACCCGCGCATAGCGGGAGCTTAGACCAGGCTGCCCTTTCTTTTTATGTTCACTTCGTATGGAAAAACTTTTAAACTTACATAGACTATTATTTGGAGTAATGTTCAAAGAATTATATCATACTAGTAACATTCCTTTTACAGTTTTTGATAACTAGTAACGTTGCAGACAAAAACAAGCTATGCAATTGTTCTTGTAACAAATCGGAAGTTTACACAGGCCATGGGCACCTTGTTAGTTCAATATGCTAAAAGTTTGCAAGAAGTCACTAAAACATTCTGCCTCTCTAATTTCATGGCAAAGCACCAACATCACTATTTTATAAAATTTAATCTTAATGATATTATCGGTAACTATTATCACATTAGAGTAGTAACTTAGTTTATCTGTGTCATAAAGGAAAATTTGGAAACCTTAGTTATCTCTGCATTTTCTTTCTGGATTTTGTTTCTATCGGTACCTGCATGTCTTTTAAATGATATCGTTTATGTTTTTCTGGTTATAACCTGTATTTTAGCAAATAATTAACTCCAAATTTCAGGAAGCTCTTCAAGCTTTATGGAATGCAGCATTTCCAAATGTGAAGCTAAAAAGTTTGATCTCCGAGCAATGGAAGGATATGGGCTGGCAAGGAGCAAATCCATCGACTGACTTCAGGTGAATTTCATCCTTTCATATCCTCAATGCTTTGACAAGATACATTGATATTTTTGTCACTTTTCGCGGGAAGAAATATGTAAGACTTTTTGGTAAGAGGAGATTCATTTCTGTTGGTCAATTGTAATAATTAGAACATAGCAGTTTGCTTTTTCATCTATACAGAAAAAGGTATCCTACCATTCATTTGCAGCGCCTCGTCTACCATTTATTCTTGGCTTTGTTTTGACTCTTTGTTGCAATGATTCCACTATAAAATAACACCGAGATATGTGCTTGAATGCATATCTCAAATATCTCACCAGCTTCCGGCACTTAGTTTACTCTTGTTGTCTAAGATATTATTCTCATCTGAAAAATCATGTTGTTGTAGGGGTTGTGGATTTATTTCACTCGAGAATTTGCTGTTTTTTGCAACAAGATATCCGGTATGATGTTTAGCTGTTTTGCGAAGATATAGGTGTTCACAATCTGATTGCGGCTTATTAAGTCATAACTAATTGCATATATTCAAAATCAAGGCTTGTTTTCATAGGTTGCTTTTCAAGCGAAGTGGATCTAGGGCAACGTGGGAGTATCCATTTGCAGTCGCTGGGATTAACGTTACATTCATGTTGATTCAGATGCTTGACTTATACTCAGGTGATTTAACGTTTTAAGTGATTTATACTAATTAAGAACAATCTCCTCTGCTTTCAAATATTATTCTTTATGATTCTTGATTGTCTCAAATTATACATTTTGCTAATATTTTCCTGTCTATTCTGAGCCGGCCTTAAACATTCTTCTTTTTCTCTTGCAGAAAAGCCAAAGTGTCTACCGGGAATTAATTTCGTTAAGTTATTAGGAGGTAAGCCAGTCATATAGATAGAAAATTAACCTAAGTACTGAATCAGGGTGCTTTCTAGATGAACTTTTTCGCTAAAATATACTGCAGAGGATGACGAGGCATTTGATGTTCTATACTGTATAGCATTCGCGATGATGGACGCACAGTGGCTGGCTATGTGTGCTTCATATATGGAGTTTAAGGTATACTTCTCTCTCTCTCTCTCTCTCTTTCTCTCTCTCTCTCTCTCTCTCTCACACACACACACACACACACACACATTAGGCTATGTCTCTCGTACACTCGCCCAAAGGCGAATCCTGTGTTTGAACTTTATGAGTTCAAGTTCGAAATTCTATCATAGTTCATAGGTCATCTGATTTACCGGGTTCTAAATATATTTTTTGTACGAATTTAGTGGATTTTTTACACATACACAGGATATGAGCTAAAGCTACTAGGTTCGAAGGAAACCGTATCTATTACCCTACATCCGCCCCAGCTCTCGCCCTTCCATTTCTCACAACGTGTTTATCATTAGAGGAAAATGTCATGAACCCGTATCAATATTTACTCAATATTATTTTTTTACTGCTGTGTTTGTCCAAAGAACAGTGTATGTTTAGCATAAATAGTTGGTCCTATGATCTGTATATGAAGATAATTGTAGATCTAAAACAAAACAGAATGTTTCACAGTATGTAGCTTACTTTTCCTCTACACTCTACGAAAGCATTTTTGTTTTATTCCTTCAGGATGTTTTGCAAGCGACGAGGACGCAATTAGAGAGAGAATTATCATTAGAAGATATACAAAGAATAGAAGATCTGCCAGCATACAACCTGATATAGCACATACACTTCTTATTCCCCTCTGTAATACCTGATATAGCTCACTCATTCTGCAGTTTGGTTAATTAAAGACAGACAAAAAAAAAAAAAAAGCAGTCCGGTGCACTAAGTTCCCGCTAAGTGCGGGGTCCGGGGAAGGGCCGGATCACAAGGGTCTATTGTACGCTGCCTTATCCTGCATTTCTGCAAGAGGTTGTTTCCACAAGAGACAGAATGTGATAAATGATTGAGATACATCCAATAGCTAAACCTGAAATTTTCTGTACAAAAAGGTGGTAGTTTACGCAACGCAAAGATTACTGAATAGGTTTCCAATGTTTTCTAGGATCTATTTAGTCGTGTCAGTAGAAAATATAGAGAACTTCTAGAGCTTTTTACTTTAATTTTTGTTTAATTTTGTATGATATCGGATTGAGAAGAGCTTAAATGGACATGAAAGATTCATATTTCCCATACAGCGTGCTTGGGATTTGTTGATGTGTAGTTGTTGAACGTTACTGAATAGATGAAAGAAGTGTTGCCACAGGTTGTCTAATAACTTTTGCCAGTTCTGAGTTATGCAAAGTCCTATTCTGCAATTTTTATATTACCTGTTGTTTCCTTTGGCATCGGCTATCTTATTATTTTGTTGTCGTTACTGTTTTTTTTCCCCCAGTATTTCCAACATGGCCTCCTCACTACTATTGTTTTTCTACTCAAACTTGCTTTGTTTTTTTCTTTGAGCCGAGGGTCTATTAGAAACAGTCTTTCTACCTCACACAAGGTAGGAGTAAGGTGTGCATACGCACTACCTTTCTCAGACTCCATTTGTGAGATTATACTGGGTATGTTATTGCTGTTGTTGTTCTGAGTTATTCAAAGTTTTGTGCTTCTATGTTTGGTTCTTCTGAAAATTAACAGATTGGTTTTCCCCTCTGCCTTGTTTCTCATTGACTTGTATATTGTTAGTTTCTCACATCTAAATGCCTATTAAAGACATAATTAAGTAAATAAAAGTGTGTTCCCTATTTATCAGCTTAATCTTTTAGATAGGATGGTGACACACTCCAACAGTCAAAAGAGCATATAACTAGTATCTATGAAATGTAACTCTTAAGGTTATTAGTAATATTTATCCAACTGAGTTGATTGTTTGAATAGGGGAGAAATTCAAAAATAGCCAGATTTACAAGTGGTCATTTAAAAATAGCCACAGTTTCAAAAGTAATCGAAGTTTAGCCACTTTTCATGTAAAGATAAATTTGAACGAAAACACTGTTCAAAATCCGAAAAACACTCCAGCATATTATAATGGAGTTCCAGCAAAAGTATACTGGAACTCCAGCATATTATAATGGAGTTCCAACATAAGTATACTGGAACTCCAGCATAATATACTGGAGTTCCAGTATAATATACCGGTCCAGTATAATATGCTGGAAGTTCATATACAATGCACCAATCTCCAGTATATTATGCTGGAACTTTCCGCGTGTTGGAGTTCCAGCATAATATGCTGGAAGTTCATACACAGGTGCACCGATCTCCAGTATATTATGCTGGACCGGTCCCTGTTGCAGCAAAATAGTTGCTATTTTTCAATGACTTTGCAAACACTGGCTATTTTGTGAATGACCAATCTGAAAACTGACTAGCCTATGCTATTTTAACTTTGAATAGTCATTCAACTTATGGGGTCATCACCGGATAATATATTTTCTTGTGAGATTTAATAACGTGACAAGTTTAATTTTAAGAAAAACAATAGCTAAGAAACTAATTAAGAAATTGGACCGATTTAGAACTCAACTCACCCCAAAACCGATCCAACATGATTTGATCCAATAATTTCTTTCTGTTTTGTTTTTGTCAAGAAAAAGAAATTAAAGACAACACTATCTGTGTGATAGATTAATGAATAAGAATATAAGTTATTCACATAATCATATTTGTGGTTGATGATGACAGCAACCACATTTGTAGTGTGTTTTAGGTTTGTTTGAATGAGTTATCTGTAAAGCAGCGTTTCACGAAAAGTTTTCCAATTTTTTCTTAAACAAACACCATAGAAATGCCATACCTAGAGGCGGTAGCATTACAAAAAGTTTCACAAGCGATATCAAAAAGACAGTCCAATGCATGAAGCATTTTGCGTTCACACAAGTTATAGAGAAGGGTCGCACTCCAAAGTATGATGTAGGCAGCCCACTTTAGTGCAAGCATTAGTGATTGATTACACAGTTCGAAGCCGTGACTAGGGGTGGCAAATGGGCGGGTTGGGCTGAATTTGGGCGGGTCAAGATGGGTTAGGTCAATAAATGGGTCATTGCCCAACGCAGCCCAAAGTGTACTTGGGCTAAGATGGGCTGGGCCAGATGGGCTAAACAATGGGTCATAGCCCAACCCGCCCACTTGACCCATGTTTTAGAACCATGCTCATCTTGCATAAAAAAGCCTTTTACCTTAAAATGTGTAAGTTGAAAACTCTTTTGCGTGTTGGGGTGTGGGTGGGGGGAGGGGTTGGGGCGGGCGGGCGGTGCAGAAAAACGAAAAAACTGAAAACAGAAAATTGAAAATAAAAGAAAAAGTAAAAAAAAAGTNGGGGGGGGGGGGAGTGGTTCAGAAAAAAAAACAGAAAATTGAAAATACAAAAAAAAGGTAAAAAAATCTTTTTTAGGGGTTTGCGCGTGGGGGAGGGGGGTAGGGTGGGTAAGTGGGTGGTGCAGAAAATTGAATTATGCGGAAAAACAAAAGAACAGAAAATTGAAAATACCAAAAAAAAAGAGTAAAATTGGGGCAACTAAGTAAAATTCTACATAAGTTGGGTTGAGATACCTTTTGTTTTGGGTGAGTTTCATGGGTTGTATTTAATGGGTCAGAATGAGCTATAAAAGATAATGGGTTAACTTGGGCTCAGCCCAAATTGACCCATGAACTAAAATATTGTAGCCCAACCCATTAATCTCTTAGCGGATTGGATGGGTTTGGGCTCAAATTGCCACCCCTAACCGTGATTGATAAATCACATAAAGATTACTTTATCGTTGCTTCTAGACTCCCCTTCACAAGTGATATTGTTGATTGTTATAACTTATAAGACTTTACTTCTTGTAGCAAATGATATTTACTTTGTATTATTTTCAAATGATGTCCATTTATTATAAGGAGAACTTTTTGCAAAGCGATATGAGATTACACTGTATTTCTGCCCCTTACAGGAAGAAGAAGCTCAAATTGCCATAATTCTTGCATAATCACGAGATAAATGTTAGTGTTGCAACTTAATAATTTCTTGTCATAGATTGCAAGAACTGAAAAGAAAAAAGTGTGATACCACAATTCTATAGTTCCGTAAAAGAGAATATAATCAATCATGATATGAATAGACGAATCAAAAGCTCACAAATTTAATTACCTAGTTTATAGATATTTAAATGTTCTTTGATATTACACTTATTTATTATTTTATGGCATTGCAGAAAATAGCAGTATAATTGGGTTTTAATTTTCTAAAATAAATGATTAATTTACCCTTCATTCTACCAACTTTCTCCATTTATAATCCTCTTTGTCCGACCAACATGAGTCGTGGTGGGACTGATATGATCCCGACACCCTTAACCAGAGGTCTCGAGTTTGAGTTCTGTACATAAAAAAAAATCTTGTTTAGGGAATACTCTCCTTTTAGATGGGCATTACGTGATATGAATCCAAATATATTCAAATATAATCGGGTTCCAATGCACCGGGTGGATAAACCCAACCAAACAATAATTCTCTTTGCATCCACAGACTTAGTGAACTATTAAAATTTGCCCAATGTAATGAAGCCTAGCACATCGAAAAGATCACACCCTTTGTGGAAATTGTTAGCAATCAGTTATGGATCATGCCAAACTTTATTGGCAATTCCACAAACTTATTGTCGTGTTGTTATTGGACCACAAGCCTAAGTGACATTTAAAACAATGTCTTTTTCTAAAGAAAATTTTATCTCCAATATTGAGCTTGACTAATCATCAAGTACTAAATCATACAATCCCCTACCCTACACCTATTGCCTATTGGATCGCTGTATATATATATATATATATATATATATATATATATATCGAATGTGTTAGATAATTTATCGAATTTTTTAAGTTAATAATCACATTTATTATGAACGAATACTTATTGTTATCTTTTAAATGCAAATAGCTTATATTAACAAAATTCTATTATATAAATAAAAATAAACGAAAAAGATACAGTATTTATCATGCACTCATTTTTTGATTCCCACATAGTGGATTACATAATTCATCTCCTAGTTCCTAGTTTCTAGATGAGATAAGAATTGCATTACAGCAAGTGCCAAACAATAACTGCCAACAACAGTTATGGTGGAGCCGTAAGTACTTATTCATTCTTAATTAGATGTCTTGGATTCGAGTCTTGAGTATGAATTCGCCTTTGTTATAAACTGCTTTACCCCTAATATTGGACTTCCTAACGTGAATCCAAATTTAATCAGGCCTCAATAAATATTAGCATAGACCCCGTATCAATCTTTATGAGCAACGAAAAATTTATATTAAATGTCATAGTGCCCCGCGACCGCTGAATTCTGAATCCGCCTCTGCCTCAATATGAATACAGAACACTGAGCAAGCAACAAAAAAAAAGGTTGCAAACAACCAATGTGGACAATTGGACATGATTCTTGACTACTTGACTAGGAAAAGAAAGAACATGCCCCATGTATAGCTATGAGTTGTTTGTTGGGGGTTGCGGGTTGCCTCAAATTTCTCCTATTGTCATATGGTTAGAGGTTGCACTTTTAATATAACGTGATGTTCTTTGTCTCAATAAATCAATCAACTAAGTGCTCGTTAATCAAAATTTAATTAATACTCCCTTCGAGCCATGATAAGTTATTTTTTTTGCTTTTTTAATTTAGTTCAAAATAAATGTCATTTTTACTTAATCAAGAATAAAGTAACTTTAGTTTTTCAAATTTACACTTGTTTATATATCTCAATGTATCAAGTTAATAATATACAAATTAAAATTAAGGATAATTTAGTCAAAATACTTTCTTTTTAGGAGTCAGTATTTTCTTAAGGGGTGCGCCAAAGGCCAAAAGTTCACTTATTGTGGATCGGAGGAAGTATTAATTATATACTTCCTCTGGTCCACATTAATTATTTTTAATTGTTTTCACACATATTAAGAAATTCACCTTTCAACATTAATTAACAATGAAATTGACCATATTAACTTTTGCTATTTTTTTAATTTGCTCATTAAAATATAACAATTTACTCTTTACTCCAAAGGCAACTTTGGAAAAAAAAATTTCATTCTTGATATCCGAAAAAAATCAAATATTGTGGATCATAAAAAAAATATCAAAGCAATTAAAGTGGACCGAAGAAAGTAACTTTTTTTTGGTATCCATTCTGTTGTATTGAGGCGCATTTCAATTTAATGTTAAATTATTTCTCTTATAATGTAAATTAGGAACTTTAAAAAAGAAGGTAATTTTTAGATAATTATTTTTTAATATATTTTACTACCACTAATTGTATTCATTAATCAGTGGCAGACTTTTCCAAGTGGACCTTTCTTATGCTCAAGAAGTCAAGGTTATCTAAAACACTAATAAGTTGGACCAGGATTAATTAATTAATTAAGTACTTTGTACATTATCCTAGGAACAAAAAATTAGGTAGAAAGTCCAAGATAAAGATTTACATGTTCTTCCAACGGAGTAAGCGCTCTCAGAATAATAATCGAAAATATATAACTTTTTGTATATATATATAAATTGTGTATGTTATATATAAAAATTATATAAATTTTATACACTTTTTAGGTTACTAAATATAAATAATTTCTGGCACGGATTAAAGAGTAAAATCCAGTTTACCCCCTTAACCTTTAAGGCATGGGAAACTATACCCCCTTCACATTTTGAATGGGAACGGCAACCCCCTTATAATCAAAAATCAGTTGAAAAAGAAAAACTATTATCACTAAAAATAAAAATTCAGAATAAACCCTCTTTTTGGAGGGAATAGTTTTGGCGCCAGAATATGTTTGGCACTATACCATGTAGACACGGAGTTAGCGCCATAATGACTGCTCGTCGTGAACTAGAAGACTTTGTACATCTATTTTACCATGTCTCGACATTCAAGAAAGCTTATTCTGGGACAATTATTCCAATACCAGATCAATCACAATGGGACATTGCACCGGGTGATCCTATTCTACCACCTGAAGCTTCAGATAATAAACCCGGAAGACCAAGAAAGAGCAGGAAAATAGGTATAGATGAACCAATAAATCCCAACAAGGTGAGGAAGTTTGACTATCCTCATGAATGCAGCAACTGTCATGAGATCGAACACAATAAAAAGACATGCAAAAATCCCAGCAAGCCAAGGCAAAAAAGAATTGTTCGGGTATTTTTCTTGATTTAGCTTAAGCTTTTTATTTTTCCTCTTTTTTCTTTTTATACTTGATTTGGCTTTTTTTTTTTTTTTTTTGTGTGTTCAATAGAACAATGGAAGAGGTGCTAATGGTGTGAGTGAGCTTAATAAGTTACCCACTAATCCAAGAGTTTGGGAAAGAGGAATAGAAACAGAGATAAATAATAATAGCTATGGTAGAGCAACAACTAGAGGCAGGGGAGCAACTAATTTGCAGTCCATGAATGGTAGAGGCAGGGGCAGAGGAAGAGCGAGAGGAATAGGAAAGCAAAATAAACATGGTCCATATTGTGGAATAGGGAACTGGAATGGTATCAGAATGTCAAACATGGACCAATTTGTACTGGCCTCACAGGTAATAATAGGGTATTTTTCATACCATAGGTTAATAATAGATGTTTTATCAATAATTTTCTACCCTAATTGTAATTTTTGATTTTTAAGGTTCAACCACCTAGACCAAGTCAAATTGCTTCTTCAGCTACACAACTTGGAACATCTCAATTGCACAGGCAACCAACACCTTTTGGAGATGCTATTTTCTCGAGCGTCACAACTGGACGAGTTGTCCATATAGTGCAGGAAACTCATNAACTCATCTAGTGAGTGGGATAGCGTCCTTGACTTTGCATCAAGGATGTTCGTTGATTAATAGTCCAAATTGTGATGGATCATCTAATTTTCTCAATTTCGATTATAATTAAAGTTCTTTGGATCACCCAATCAAGGCATATATGTGTTGGAACAATTGAATTTGCATGGTCATGATATTTTTTAATATATTCAATGAGTGATTGAGTTTATTCCAACATGTTCATTGTTGTCCTTTAACAATTGCAGTTCTTTGGTACTTATATTTATTTAATGGTAGGGAATGAAAAATATTCCAATATGTTCATTTTTTTAAGTTACTGGGAATGTACTAGCGCCAAAACTATTACCTCCAAAAAGAGGGTTTATTATGAATTTTTATTTTTAGTGATAATAGTTATTCTTTTCCAACCGATTTTTGATTATAAGGGGGTTGCCGTTCCCATTCAAAATATGAAGGGGGTATAGTTTCCCATGCCTTAAAGGTTAAGGGGGTAAACTGAATTTTACTCCGGATTAAAAGTAATAATACCCCGTAGAGAATGCCAAAAGTCGAAACCTAACTGTGAAGTGTTAGAATGACTTAATGATGGCATGTATTAATTGCTAGAAGGAAATTTCAGTGTCACTTTGGCAATTATGGTCGTCCATTTGTTTTTCTTGTTGCCAATCACGTCAGGGACATTCATATTTATTAGTATTATTACAGATTTATATATTATTAGGTGAATTAAATTGAAAAATAAAATAAAAAAATTTATTGTTTGGGGTTTTAAAAGCTTAAAAATTCATATATGAATTTTGTGATTTGTTGAATCTTGTAATAAATTAATGATTATGATTTGTTGGAAATATTATTTTAAAGTTGTAGTTAAAATTTAAAGCTATCCAGTGAATATTTGAGTATTAATTAGGGAGTATTAATTATATACTTCCTTTGGTCCACTTTAATTAATTTTTAGCTATTTTCAAATATATTAAGGAATTCACCTTTTAACATTAATTAACAGCGAAATTAATCATATTAAACCTTTCTATTTCTTTAATTTGTTCATTAAAATATAATAAATATTTACTCTTTACTCCAAGGGCAACTTTAAAAAAAAGAAGTTAAATGCTTCTTGATATATGAAAAAATGACAAATATTGTGGACCATAAAAAATATCAAAAAATCAACTAGGGTGAACGAGAGGAAGTAAGGTTTTTGGGTTATCCATTCTGTTGTATTGAGGCGCATTTCAATTTAATATTAAATTATTTCTTTTTAATATAACTTAGGAACTTATAAAAAAATGAAGGTAATCTAAATCTCACTCTCTTTTGACAAGAGTGGGTTGTTCTAGTGGCGAGCACCCTCCACTTCCAACCAGAGGTTGTGTGTTCGAGTCATCCCAAGAGTAAGGTGGGAAGTTCTTGGAGGGAGGAATATTGCCGAAGGTTTATCGGAAACAACCTTTCTACTCCAGGGTAGGGATAATGTCTGCGTACACACTACCCTCTCCAAACTCCACCAGTTAAATTATACTGAGTTGTTGAGCCAGTTTCCGGTGCTGAGCCAAATAATTCACTGCTCTCCTCTTTTCAGGGGTGTATCTACAATGTTAGCTTTGAATTCACGTAATTCAATAACTTTTGTTCAAACGCAGTGTACATATTAAGAAATACATTAAATAATTATAATTATTTGATTGTGAATATTACTCTTTCATGAGTAAATGCAAAGTTACTTTTAAAAAATAAAAAAATAAATGTATGATAATTTTGAGAGACATAAAATTAAGACATGAAGATCTAGCAAGTAAAGATATAAATTTGGCTATCTATTTTTTTTTTTTTTTAAAAAAAAAAAAAGACAGATGGTATTCACGCTCAAATATCCTCAATTACTCCCTCTGTCTTAGTTTATCTGTCGTGATTCTCTTTTACACGCCCCTTAAGAAAATAATAATTAGAAGGTATTTTTAACTATTTTTCCCTTATTTATGTCTTATTGGTATTTGAACAATCATAATATTGAACCCGTAATTGAGGTATGTGTAGTCTTCAAAATTAATTACTACTAAGGGTAAAATAGAAAAAAAATAATAAAGTTTGTCTTGAAATTCTAAAATGATAAATAGTTTGAGATAATTATTTTTGGAATTCACGACAGATAATTTAAGACGGAGGGAGTAGTGAATATGCAATACTATAATTTGTTATTTGAGCTATTCACAATTATTATATTCCTATAGATGAAAACACATTAATCATTAAGTTGTTAAACAATTAGAGTTAACAATGCTAATTAGTGAATTAAACACATGATTGGTATAAGCGAGTTTCAAGCGTTTCGTTAGTCGTGTTTAGAACTCAAAGTCGGGCGCTTGAAAGCGTAAACCTCACTAACTAAGTGCCACATATGAATCTCAAAGCGTTTCGATAGTGGCCCGCCTCAAGACGAGTCCCAAAAAACCTTTTAATACACTGATAATAATAAATATTTGGACTAGATTATGAGCTTTGGTGGTATGTCCTGATTCATTAATCAGTGGCAGATTTTCCAAGTGGAACTTTCTTATGCTCAATAAGTCAAGGTTATCTAAAACATTAATAAGTTGGACCACGATTAACTAATAATTAAGTAAGTACTTTGAACATATCCTAGGAACAAAAAAATTAGGTAGAAAGTCCAAGATAATGAAGTTACATGTTCTTCCAACGGAGTAAAGGACGGAAAATGACATTGTATAGGCGCTCTCAAAATAATACACTACAAGAAATGAAGTTTTTAGTGACGGATTTCAACAGCGACTCTATTAGTCGCCACAAAACGTAGGTGATTTAGTGGCGATTTATTAAATTTGCCACAAATAATTACAGCTTTGTTGACGACTATCATAGTTGCCATGAAAAGGGTACTTTTAGTGACAAATAAACTTAGGTCGCAACAAAGACTTGCAACTATAGGGCTAAATTTCACTTTCCCGCAAAAAAAAATTTGATGTAAAAGTTTTAGTAGCAATTGATAGATAGTCGCCACGTATAAGAATGCGTGATGACTTAATCGCCACAGATACAGTAATTTAAATTCTTTAAAATATAATAAAATTAATTTTTTTCTGAAAACAGAGTGGGAAAACCAAAGTATACGACTTTTTGTTTCCTGCGAAACCAATAAGTCAGGAACTAAAAAACTCTACAATTTTGTTTCAATAAGGAAAAAAGATCTCTTTTCCAACTACAATTCTTCCAAATAAAAAAAAACCTAAGGAAAGAAGTTCTATGGTGCAACTATAATTCTCTCAAAAGTAAACCAGCGAAAAAACTTCTCTGCTCAGATCAGATTTTCGTTTTTGCTCGGATTTCGCCAGGTAATATGTTTTTCCCTCTTTGTGTTTTATGTGAATTCACTCGGAGTACTCCAAAAATCATGATATTATGATTTTCTATTAAATTGGTTGAGTTGATTTAATGGATACTTCCGATTGATCAAATTGAATTTTCTGTTAAACTTGATTTTGACATGCTTATGCTTCATATTTACATCTATTTTTAGGAAAAGTTATATATTAGTTGCGGCTAATAATCACCTCGCTTACTGGTTTATGTCCAATAGTAGAACAAATATAAATTTGCATAATTAGTGAGAAAGAAATCTGCACAATTTAATCCATAGCATTAGATATTATATTTAATAGTTTGGTAAACTGTAATAGCTATAATTTAATTGCCCCCTTCACATATGACCTATTATATGGTTTATGTGCAATATTATACGTTGATTTAGTATCGACGATATACTTTGCCTTTACAGATTAAGTTTTGTCCCTTAGAATTTAGGATAATTGTTTGGAGATCGATGACATATTATTGTCAACTTATTTGATTTCCTATGTAATTTAGTTCCTTGTATCATACAGAGTTTGGAAGATTTTGGATTATTTTGATTAAAAATACATCTCTTTCAAATGATAGAGTTGTTGATTTGGTTTCTGCTTTTCATATTGATTAGTTCAGGTTCATTCATGTTGCTTGTTGTGTGATTTGAAAATGAATTTTGATTTCACTGTCTTAAAAATAAGCTTCAGAGTTCATTATATTTGCTATGATAAAGGGTAATGAGATAATACTTTTTAAGCAACATTAATGCAAAGTTCTCATGGCTTAAAATGATTTAAAGCCAGAATTGGCAACCTATAGTAACATAAAATTATTGCACTTTAGAGGTGAATTAATGTTAGTATTCTATAAGACCAAATATTGGTGTTAAATTAGTTTTTAGAATATTCAATGTGTTCTCATTTACTATGTTTCTAAAGTTTTATATCCTAGTGTTTGTATTCATGTAAATGAAGTTAACACTTGCTTATATAACGTGGTTAGTTTTGATTAGTGACGTGCTTATATTTTTTGATTGCATTTTTTTTTGTAAATAGCAATGGATAAAAATTGGCTGAATATTAAGAATAAATGTGATAAAAGTATTAAAGGAATATATAACTTTCTTAATTGGGCATACAGTCAACCAAATGTGAGCATTGTGATCAGATGTCCTTGTAAAGAGTGTAGAAATACAGAGTACATGTTGAAAATCCAAATAAGAAGACACTTGTTGAGCAAAGTGTTTTGGGACAGTTATAAAGTGTGGGACTTGCACGGAGAGGTGTTAGTAAGAGTTGAAAATTCTGATGTGATAAATAATGATGAAGTAGAGGATGATAATGTTGAAGAAGATGATATTACTGGGATGATTCATGATGCTTATGAATATGCGAATACAACTGATGCAAATAATCTTCCACACCACAATGAAGAACCAAATTTGCAAGCACAAAAGTTCTACAAATTACTTGAAGATGCTGAGACAGAACTTTATCCTGGTTATAAATATGTGTCCAAGTTGTCTTTTGTGGTTAGACTACTTCACTTGAAGTGCCTTAATCATTGGACCAACAAATCAATGGATGACTTGTTGAGCTTATTTAAAGAAGTTCTTCCGGTGGAGTCATTTGTTCCAAATTCTTTCTATGAAGCAAAGAAAGTACTTTGAGACTTAGGCTTGGGGTACACCAAAATAGATGCATGTCAGAATGATTGTATCTTATATTGGCGCGAGCATGCCAATGCACAATCATGTCCTAAGTGCAGTGAGTCTAGGTGGAAGTCAAAAGAGAATGGAGGCAAGAAAGTAGCTCATAAAGTCTTGCGACATTTTCCTATCAAACCAAGACTGCAGAGATTATACATGGCAAGAGAGACAACAAAAAAGATGAGGTGGCATAAGGAGGAACGTGTTGATGATGATATCTTGCGACATCCGTCTGATGCAATGGCATGGAAATCTTTTAATGTGAAACATCCCAGCTTTTCTGCTGAATTAAGAAATGTTCGATTAGGTTTAGCAAGCGACGGGTTCCAGCCTTATGGGAACATGAGTTCCAACCATAGCATATGGTCAGCCGTACTAGTTCCATATAATTTACCCCCCGGGATTGCATGAAGAGTGAGTATTTCATGATGACACTTCTTATTCCAGGTCCTTAGTATCCAGGCAATGATATAGATGTATATTTACAATCGATGATTGAAGAATTGAAAGAATTATGGGATGGAGCAGAGACCTATGATGCATACTCAAAATCTAACTTTATGATGTGTGCGACTATCATGTGGACAATTAGTGACTTTCCTGCATATGGGAACCTTTCGGGATGGTCAACCCAAGGCAAATTTGCATGCATTCGTTGCCATAAAGATACACAATCGATTTCATTACGTAGTAAATTGTGTTATATGGGGCATCGTTGCTTCCTTCCATTAGACCATCCATGGCGCAAAAATAGGAGGTTATTTGATGGGAAAGTGGAAAAGGGAGTTGCACCTAATCCTTTAACAGGTGATGATGTACTTATGCTACTACAAGGGTTGGGTAATGTGACTTTCGGTAAAGGGCAAAAATGAAAGCGTAATGCCCCTAATAATGCTTACAATTGGAAGAAGAAAAGTATTTTTTTCGAATTGCCATATTGGAAGACACTTTTGTTACGACATAACCTTGATGTGATGCACATAGAAAAAAATGTATCCCATAACATTTTATCAACTGTGATGAATGTGGTTGGCAAGACAAAGGACACGTTAAAAAGTAGATATGATTTGGTGGACCTTGGTATTAGGCAAGGTTTGCATCCAATTCAGGATGGGAACAATGTGTTGTTACCAGCAGCATGCTATGCATTATCCCCAGAAGAGAAGCTGAAGGAGTGTAATTTCTTAGCTAATTTGAAGGTTCTTGATGCCTTTTCATCGAATATTTCTAGGCGTGTCAAGGTTGAAGAGAAAAAGATACATGGATTAAAAAGTCATGATCACCATATATTATTGGAAGACATTTTTCCATTAGCAATTTATGGTGTGTTGCCTAAGGAAGTGGGTGAACCAATTATCGAAATAGGAATTTTTTTTCAAGAACTTATGTTCTAAGTGCTTGAAAATTGAAGATCTTGATATCTTAGAGGCTGAAATTGCTATCATATTGTGCAAGTTCCAAATGGTTTTTCCTCCCACATTTTTCGATGTCATGGTTCATTTGCCCATTTATTTGGCAAGAGAGGCAAAACTAGGTGGACCAGTTCAATATCGATGGATGTACCCTTTTGAAAGGTAACGTGTTGTCCTTTAAATTTCAATATTATAATTTCAGAATGTCACATTGTTTTTAACTAGTCATTTGTATACAGGTATTTGCGAATACTTAAGTCGTATGTTCGCAACTATGCTCGTCCTGAAGGCTCAATTGCAGAAGGTTATTTGGCAGAAGAAAGCCTCACATTTTGCTCGCGCTACTTAAAGAATATCTCAACCAAGTTCAATAGGCCAGCTAGGAATGATGATGAATCTGTATCACATGGTGAGATATCTATCTTTAAAAATAGTGGACGAACAAAAGGTGGTTCAGATCCCTATACAACTGTTAATGGCTAAAATTAAAAAGGTAGATGCTAATGTTTTTGTACTCTACAAATATACTATACAACTGTTAATACAATGCTGCTAGTTTCATTTCACATATTAGTTCATTTAGCCTCTCCTCACATTTAGGTCTCAAAAATCCTCTATGGAACACCTCTTGAATAATGTTTTTAACTGGGGCCTGGGGAGATATTTTCTTCTTTGTGATGATCATGCTATTTTGCTCCTGCCAAATGTATATCAAGTGAAGAATTTCTTGAAAAGTAAATCATATACAATGTCTATTACATAATGAAAATCCTTTTTTTTCTTCGTTTCAAGAATAGATCTCCATTAGCTGATGAATTGAAATACCTTTAATAGATTTCAACATCCTAAAGATATCTGCTGCTGCATATTTTCCCTTAGCTCTATAAACTACCAATTCTAATTCATCGATTCAATATACAGAACCTGTTTATGCCTTGCCGTTTAAGATATTAAACCACACTTAAGTAGATAGTTCAAACTTAAAAAACATGTGAGTGCAACTCTCTGTTCTGTCAAGCAAAGGAAACATGAAAATCAGTGATGACACTCCATTTGGATAGTTTGTCTTTATTAGACAATTTGCCATGTAATTTTGTATATATACATTGTGGATGTTATATATAAAAATTATACAGATTTTATACGCTTTTTCGGCTACTAAATGTAAATAATTTTTGTCACGGATTAAAACTGATAAAACCCGCCAAAAGTCGAAACCTAACTGTGAAGTGTTGAATGACTTAATGATGGCATGCAGTGGCACAGGCAGGATTCTGTTAAGGGGGTTCAAAAAGGAATAAGTTAAAAAATTTAAAGAGATTGTAGCTAGTGGGAATTGAACCAATGACCTTATAATAATTTTGAACCCCCTTGACCACTAAGCCAAGCTTTTGGGCTGTGTTAAGGGGATTCAAAACATAATATATAGAGGTAAAAATCAGATTTTGTCTTATATATGCAGTGTAATTTTTTGGTGAAGGGGGTTCGGGTGAACACCCTTGCGCCCCCCTAAATACACCCCTGATGGCATGTATTAATTACTAAAAGGAAATTTCAGTGTCACTTTGGCAATTATGGTCGTCCATTCTTGTCACGACCCGAATTTCCCACCGTTGGGATTGTGCTGGCGCCTAACTCTTATGATGCTAGGCAAGCCAACAGATACAGTTCCAACACATGAATCATTAACCAAAACAAAAATTTATAATAATTAAAACTAAACAAATATGAAGTGCGGAAATTTTATAACAGTTTAAATACTCTAGTACAAGACTACCCAGAAAGATCTGGTGTCACAATCCACGGATGTCTAAGAATTTCTACAAACACTGGTTTCAAGGAAATACATCTGTTTTTCAGAATGAAAGAAAACAGGAATCTAAAATAAAGGGAAGGGGACTCCAGGGTCGGCGAACGCCGGCAGATCTACCTTGGGTCTCCTGTGGACTGAAGGTAGCAACCCAAACTCTGACCAGTGTGGTCCAGTACCGGGATCTGCACAGAAAGTGCAGAGTACGGTATCAGTACAACCGACCCATGTACCGGTATGTGCCGAGCCTAACCTCGACGAAGTAGTGACGAGACTAGGACACGACAAATAACATAAACCCGTGCAGTTAAAAACGGAATAACAATTAATAGAAACTAAGCAGAAATTAACGGGAAGGAGCAATATGCTATGGCGTACCAAAGTAAAGAATCACAACAGTAGAGGAATTAAACAGCTAGTACACTCTGAACCGGTAATAACAAGTAAACACAGCACACGAAAAATGCACAGCATCACCCTTCGTGCTTTTACTCTCAACCTCACAGGTAATCAATAATAGAAACGTGCACGGCATCACCCTTCGTGGTTTACCACTCAGCCTCACCAGATAATCAATAATAGATACGTGCACGACATCACCCTTCGTGCTTTAATACTCAACCTCACCATATGAATAATAGAAATGTGCACGGCATCACCCTTCGTGCTTTATCGCTCTTCCTCACCACATAAGTAATAGAAACGTGCACGGTATTACCCTTCGTGCTTTATCACTCTTCCTCACCATAAGAAACAACAGAAACAATAACAACCCGGCAAGGCATCATAATTAAACAACTTCGTCTCATCACTTAACTTCACAACATAAATATCAACTTGCACCAATATTCAACCAATATCCAAAAACCAGGAAAAATATGATAAGACTTATTTAACATGAGTAATGACCAGTTTAAGCAGGAACAGTACGTATAAAGAAACACAACGGTCACAAGTATAAGACTCACTCATATTCTATGACCCGACAACAACGTATAGATACTCGTCACCTCACCTATACGTCGTACTTAACAACTAAACATGTAGCAAATAAGGCAACAATAACTAATCCCTGAAGCTAAGGTTAGCCACAACACTTACCTCGATTCCACGGCCAAACTCAAGCCTCAAATACCGCTTTTCCCTTAGTTTCCACTTCCAATCCGCTCGTATCTATTCATAATTAACTTATTAACATCAATTAACACTAAAGAAATCAATTTCAATGCATAATTATAGATTTCCCATCACTTTCCCCAAAAAGTCAAAAGTCGACCCCGGGCCCGCTTGGTCAAAACTTGAAATTTGGACCTAAACCCAATTACCCATTCTCCCCCGATCCCAGATATACAATTGGTTTTGGAATCCGACCTCAATTTGAGGTCTAAATCCCCAAATTTCGAAATTCCTAAATTCTACCCAAGAACACCCAATTCCCCCATGAAAATATCCTAGATTTAGTGATGAAATCTTGTAAAAAGATGAAATAGATTGAGAGAAATAAGTTAAGAATCATTTACCTATGATTTGGGGAAGAAATGGTCTTTGGAAAATCGCCTCTTGAAGCTTAGGGTTTGAAAATTTGAGAAACGAATAAAAAATCCCGAACAAAACTCGTTTTGAACGGTTGCAGGTATCGCATTTGCGATCACAGGTTCACAATTGCGAACTCGCAAATGCGGACTTTACTTCGCAAATGCGAAGCTTGGCCTGGCCTGCTGGCATCGCAAATGCAAACAAGTGTTCGCAAATGCGGCCTCTGTTCCAGTCGCAATTGCGACAATGAGTTTCGCAAATGCGAAGGTCCCCTTCCAAGCCTTCTGATCGCAAATGGGAAATATCTTCGCAAATGCGATACTCGCATTTGCGAGCCAAACTTCGCAAATGCGAAGTCTGCAGACCTGTAACATACCAGAAAATTTTTCTTAAGTCCAAATCACTCCGTAGCCTATCCAAAACTCACCCGAGCCTTCGGGGCTCCAAGCCAAACATGCACACAAGTCTTAAAACATCATACGAACTTGCTCATGCGATCAAGTCGCCAAAATAACACCTAGAAATGTGAATTCAATACCAAATCACATGAAAATTTCAAGATAGTTTCGAACTTTCTATTTTCTCAGCCAAAGGTCCGAATCACGTCAAATCACTTCCGTTTCTCACCAAATTTCACAGATAAGGTTTATATATCATAATGGACCTGTATCGGGCTCCGGAACTAAAATACGGGCCCGATACCAACAATATCAAAACATTATATTTTCAGTTAACAATTTTCTCCAAAAATTCATCTCTTAGACTAGGGACCTCCGAATTTAATTCCGGGCATACGCCCAAGTCCCATATTTTTCTACGGGCCCTCCGGGACCGTCAAATCACGGGTCCGAGTTTGTTTACTCAAAATGTTGACCAAAGTCAACTTAAATCAATTTTAAAGGCAAAACTCAATATTTTTCTCAAATTTTCATATAAAGGCTTTCCGGAAACACGCCCGGACTGCGCACACAAATCGAGGAGAAAGAGAATGAGGTTTTCAAGGCCTCGAAAGACGGAATCGGATTCTAAAACAAAAGATGACCCTTTGGGTCATCACATTCTCCACCTCTAAAACAATCGTTCGTCCTCGAACGGACATAGAAAAGTACCTGAGCCGATGAAAAGATGGGGATATCTGCTCCTCATATTGGAATAGAACTCCCAGGTAGCATCCTCAACGGGCTGACCTCTCCACTACATACGAACCGAAGTATAACTCTTCGATCTCAACTGATGAACCTGCCGGTCTAGAATAGCTACCGGCTCTTCCTCGTAGGTCAAATCCTTGTCCAACTAGACAGTGCTGAAGTATAACATGTGGGATGGATCGCCGTGATACTTCCGAAGCATGGACACATGAAAAACTGGATGCACGGCTGATAAACCTAGCGGCAACGCAAGTCTGTAAGCCACCCCCCGACTCGATCAAGGATCTTAAAAGGCCCGATGAACCTAGGGCTTAGCTTGCCCTTCTTCCCAAATCTCATCACGCCCTTCATGGGCGACACTCGAAGCAACAATCGCTCTCTGACCATGAATGCCACATCACGAACCTTACGGTCGGCGTAACGTTTTTACCTGGACTGAGCTGCAAGAAGCCAATCCCTAATAATCTTAACCTTATCCAAGGGATCCTGTACTAAATCTGTACCCAACAACCAAGCCTTTCTCGGCTCAAACCACCCAACTGGTGATCGACACCGTCTACCATATAATGCCTCATAAGGAGCCATCTGGATGCTCGACTGATAGTTGTTGTTGTACGCAAACTCCGCTAACGGCAAGAACTGATCCCAAGAACCTCCAAAGTCAATAACACAGGTGCAGAGCATATCCTTCAAAATCTAAATAGTGCGCTCGGATTGTCTGTCCGTTTGAGGATGAAATGTTGTGCTCAACTCAACCCGCGTACCCAACTCACGCTGTACTTCCCTCCAGAAATACGAGGTAAACTGCGTACCTAGGTCAGAAATGATAGACACGGGCACACCATGAAGACGAATGATCTCCCGGATATAGATCTCAGCCAATCGCTCCGAAGAATAGGAAACTGCCACAGGAATGAAATGCGCTGACTTAGTCAGCCTATCAACAATAACCCATACTGCATCGAACTTCCTTTGAGTCCGTGGGAGTCCAACAACAAAATCCATAGTGATACGCTCCCACTTCCACTTAGGAATCTCAATCTTCTGAAGCAAACCACCAGGTCTCTGATGCTCGTATTTTACCTGCTGACAATTCAAACATAGAGCTATATATGCAACAATATCCTTCTTCATCCTCCTCCACCAATAATGCTGCCGCAAGTTGTGATACATCTTGGCGGCGCCCGGATAAGAAGTATACCGGGAACTATGGGCCTCCTCTAGAATCAACTCACGAAGTCCATCCACATTAGGCACACAAACTCGACCCTGCATCCTCAAACCCCTTCCCCCCCCCCCCCATCATCTCCAACAGTAACCTGCTTGGTATCTCCGTGTCGCACTGTGTCCCTAAGGACAAGCAAATGAGGATCATCATACTGTCGATCTCTGATACGCTCAAATAATGAAGACCAAGCGACTATACAATCTAGAACACGGCTGGGCTTAGAAACATCCAACCTCATGAACTGATTGGCCAAAGCCTGCACATCCAAAGCAAGCGGTCTCTCACCGACTGGAATATACGCAAGGTTGCCTATACTAGCTGACTTCCTACTCAAAGCATCGGCCACCACATTGGCCTTCCCGGGATGATACAAGATGGTGATATCATAATCTTTCAATAGCTCCAACCACCTCCTCTGCCTCAAATTTAGCTCCTTCTGCTTGAACAAGTATTGCAAACTCTTGTGATCCGTGAACACCTCACACGACACGCCATATAAATAATGCCTCCAAATCTTCAGCGCGTGAACAATGGCTGCTAGCTCCAAATCATGAACTGGATAATTCTTCTCGTGAATTTTCAACTACCGCGAAGCATATGCAATAACCTTGCCATTCTGCATCAACACTGCACCATGTCCAATACGAGATGCGTCACAATATACTGTATATGGCCCTGAACCTGTGGGCAACACCAACACCGGCGCCGAAGTCAAAGCTATCTTGAGCTTCTGAAAGCTCGCCTCACCCCGTCCGACCACCTGAATGGGACACCCTTCTAGGTCAACCTGGTCATCGGGGCTGCTATGAATGAAAACCATTCCACAAACCGACGGTAATAACCCGCCAAACCCAAGAAACCCCGGATATCTGTAGCTGATGTGGGTCTAGGCCAGTCCTTGACTGCCTTAATCTTCTAGGATCCACCTGAATACCCTATGCTGATACAACATGACCCAAGAAAGCAACTGAACTCAACCAAAACTCGCATTTCAAAAACTTAGCATATAACTGGCTGTCTCTCAGAGTCTGAAGAACGATCCGAAGATGCTGCTCATGCTCCTCTCGACTGCGGGAGTAGATCAAGATATCATCAATGAAAATAATCACAAAGGAATCGAGATAGGGCTTGAACACCCGGTTCATCAAATCCATAAATGCTGCTAGGCCATTTATCAAGCCAAAGGATATCACTAGAAACTAATAATGCCCCTACCGAGTGCGAAAAGCTGTCTTAGGGACATCAGATGCCCTAATCCTCAACTGATGGTAGCCAGACCTCAAGTCAATCTTCGAAAACACCTTGGCACCCTGAAGCTGATCAAATAAGTCATCAATCCTCGGCAAAGGATACTTGTTCTCGATGGTGACTTTGTTCAAATTTCGATAATCTATGCACATCCTCATCGATCCATCCTTCTTCTTAACAAACAACACCGGCACACCCTAGGGCGAGACACTAGGTCTAATAAATCCCTTATCAAGCAAATCTTGCAACTGCTCCTTCAATTCTTTCAACTCTGGTGAGGCCATGCGATACGGCGGAATAGAAATGGGCTGAGTGCCCGGAGCCAAATTAATGCGAAAGTCAATATCCCTGTCAGGTGGCATCCTTGGCAGGTCTGCAGGAAATACCTCTGGAAACTCCCGAACAACTGGCACAGAATCCATAGAAGGCCTTCAGCACTAGAATCACGAACATAAGCCAAATAAGCCAAACACCCCTTCTCGACCATACGCCGAACCTTCATATAAGAGATAACCCTGCTAATAGAATGACCAGGAGTCCCTCTCCACTCCAATCGAGGAAACCCCGGCAAGGCTAAGGTCACGGTCTTAGCGTGATAATCCAATATAGCATTATAAGGTGACAACCAATCCATCCCCAAAATAACATCGAAGTCAACCATATCGAGAAGTAGGAGATCTACACTAGTCTCAAGACCCCCAATAACAACCACACACTAACGATAGACATGGTCTACAACAATAGAATCCCCTACTGGCGTGGATACATACACAGGAGCACTCAAGGAATTACGAGGCACAACCAAATATGGAGCGAAATAAGATGACACATAGGAGTATGTAGACCATGGATCAAATAGAACCGAAGTATCTCTACTGCAAACTAAAACCGTACATGTGATAACTACATCGGCGGACTCAGCCTCAGGCCTGGCTGGAATAGCATAACATCGGGGTTGGTCCCCACCACTCTGTACTACATCCCTGGGACGGCCTCCTGCTGGCTGGCCTCCACTCTAATACCTCGACCTCGACCTCTAGCTGCCTGACCCCTACCTCTAGCTGGCTGAGTGGGCGGTGGAACACCCGGTGCCAGAACCATGGCGCGAGAACCCTGGTGCTGAGAACTGCTCGATGCTCGAGGGCAAAATCTAGCAATATTCCTCGGATCGCCACAAGTATAACAAGACCTCGGCTGCTGAGACTGCTGACTCTGAAACTGACCCTGACGACCTGAATAACCACCCTGAAAACTCTAGAGCGGAGGGGCACTGATAGGATCTGGTGGTGCACTATAGGGTAGCTGATCAAAATACTGCATATGAGAGCCACGAACACCTGGAGCACCGTGAGAAGCCTGAAGTGCTGAATGAAACGGCCTGGGAGGATGGCCTCTACCAACGGAATCCCTGCCTCCAGACGAGGCACCACTGAACTTTCCAGAATGACGAGGCCTCTTGTCAGACCCCTGACCACTCCCCTGAGCTAAAACCATCTCAACTCGCCTAGCCACATTGGTTGCATTTTGAAAAGAAATTTTGCTCCCTGACTCCTTAGCCATCTGCAATCTGATAGGCTGAGCGAGTCCCTCAATAAACTTCATCACCTTCTCTCTCTCTCGGTGGGGAGTATAATAAGAGCATGACGAGCCAAATCAATAAACCTAGTCTCGTACTGAGTGACAGTCATAGAACCCTGCTGAAGATGCTCGAACCGCCTGCGGTACTCCTCTCTCTGAGTGACAGGAAGGAACTTCTCGAGAAATAGCTGAGAGAACTGGTCCCGAGTCAAAGCAGGTGACCCAGCTGGTCTGGCCAAACAAAAATCCCTCTACCATTTCTTGGCGAAACCTGACAGATGAAAGGCAGTAAAGTCGACCCCATTGGTCTCCATTATCCCCATGTTCCGTAGAACCTCGTGACAACTGTCCAAATAATCCTGGGGATCCTCTGAAGATGTACCGCCATAGGTAGTAGTGAAAAGCTTGGTGAACCTATCCAATCTCCACAAGGCATCAGAAGACATAGTTGATCCATCATCGGTCTGTGCTACAACACCCGACGAAACTACTCCAACTGCTGAGCTGCTGGAGTCTGAAATTGGGGAGCCATCTGCTCCGGAGTGTGAGTAGCGGGAGTCTGTGCTCCTCCCCCATCCCGAGAGACGACTGGTGCTACAGGAAGTATGCCTACCTGAGTAACACTCTCCATAAGTCCCACTAGACGGACCAGAGCATCCTGGAGTACCTGGGTAGCGATGAACCCCTCTGGAACCTGAGCTGGCCCTGCTGGAATGGTTTGGGCCGGAACCTCATCATCAAAATCTACCTGAGGCTCCGCCGTTAGTGCTGATGCTCGAGCTCTGGGCTGAGCCCTGCCCCTGCCTCGTCCTCGTCCTCTACCCATCGTAGGAGCTACCACTGGGGGCTCGGGCTGCTGATCAGCTAATGAAGCGGTACGTGTTCTCGCCATCTACGAAAGAATAGAGTAGAAGTTCAATTAGCATTGAGAAATCAAATCGCAGGACAGAGAAGAATAGATGTGAAGTTATTCCTAAACTCTGTAGCCTCTGGGGGATAAACACAGACGTCTCTGTACCGATCCCTCAGACTCTACCTAGCTTGTTCGTGAATTGTGAGACCTAGGCAACTAAGTGCTCTGATACCAACTTGTCACGACCCGGATTTCCCACCGTCGGGATCGTGATGGCGCCTAACTCTTATGATGCTAGGCAAACCAACAGATACAGTTCCAACACATGAATCATTAACCAAAACAGAAATTTACAATAATTAAAACTTAACAGATATGGAGTGCAGAAATTTTATAACGGTTTAAATACTCTAGTACAAGACTACCCAAAAGATCTGGTGTCATAATCCACGAACGTCTAAGAATTTCTACAAACACTGGTTTCAAGGAAATACATATGTTTTTCAGAATGAAAGAAAACATGAATCTAAAATAAAGGGAAGGGGACTCCAGGGTCTGCGAACGCCGGCAGATCTATCTTGGGTCTCCTATGGACTGAAGGCAGCAACCCAAACTCTGATCAGTGTGGTCCAGTATCGGGATCTGCATAGAAAGTGCAGAGTGCGATATCAGTACAACCGACCCCATGTACCGGTAAGTGCCAAGCCTAGCCTCGGCGAAGTAGTGACGAGGCTAGGACACGACAAATAACATAAACCCGTGCAGTTAAACCATATGCTAACAGAATAACAATTAATAGAAACTAAGTAGAAATTGACGGGAAGGGGCAACATGCTATAGGGGTACCAAAATAAAGAATCACAACAGTAGAGGAATTTAAACAGCTAGTACACTTTGAACCGGTAATAACAAGTAAACACGGCACATGAAAAATGCACGGCATCACCCTTCATGCTTTTGCTCTCAACCTCACAGGTAATCAATAATAGAAATGTGCACGGCATCACACTTCATGCTTTAACACTCGGCCTCACCAGATATACAATAATAGATACGTGCACGGCATCACCCTTCGTGCTTTAACACTCAACCTCACCATATGAAGAATAGAAATGTGAACGACATCACCCTTCGTGCTTTATCGCTCTTCCTCACCACATAAGTAATAGAAACGTGCACGGTATTACCCTTCGTGCTTTATCACTCTTCCTCACCATAAGAAACAACAGAAACAATAACTACCCGGCAAGGCATCATAATTAAACAACTTCGTCTCATCACTTAACTTCACAACATAAATATCAACTTGCACCAATATTCAACCAGTATCCAAAAACCAGGAAAAACATGATAAGACTTATTTAACATGAGTAATGACAAGTTTAAGCAGGAACAGTACGTATAAATAAACACAACGGTCACAAGTATAAGACTCACTCGCATGCTATGACCCGATAATAATATATAGATACTCGTCACCTCACCTATACGTCGTACTTAACAACTAAACATGTAGCAAATAAGGCAACAATACCTAATCCCTCAAGCTAAGGTTAGCCACAACACTTACCTCGATTCCACAGCCAAACTCAAGCCTCAAATACCGCTTTTCCCTTAGTTTCCACTTCCAATCCGCTCGTATTTATTCATAATTAACTTATTAACATCAATTAACACTAAAGAAACCAATTCCAATGCATAATTATAGATTTCCCATCACTTTCCCCAAAAAGTCAAAAGTCGACCCCGAGCCCGCTAGGTCAAAACTTGAAATTGACCTAAACCCGATTATCCATTCACCCCCGAGCCCAGATATACAATTAGTTTTGGATCCGACCTCAATTTGAGGTCTAAATCCCCAAATTTTGAAATTCCTAAATTCTACCTAAGAACACACAATTCCCCCATGAAAAGATCCTAGATTTTGTGATGAAATCTTGTAAAAAGATGAAATAGATTGAGAGAAATAAGTTAAGAAACATTTACCTATGATTTGGGGAAGAAATGGTCTTTGGAAAATCGCCTCTTGAAGCTTAGGGTTTGAAAATTTGAGAAATGAATAAAAAATCCCGAACAAAAACTCGTTTTGAACAGTTGTAGGTATCGCATTTGCGATCACCAGGTTTGCAATTGCGAACTCGCAAATGCGAAGCTTGGCCAGGCCTGCTGGCATCGCAAATGCGAACAAGTGTTCACAAATACGTCCTCTGTCCCAGTCGCAATTGCGACAATGAGCTTCGCAAATGCGAAGGTCCCCTTCCAAGCCCTCTAATCGCAAATGCAAAATATCTTCGCAAATGCGATGCTCGCATTTAGGAGCCAGACTTCGCAAATGCGAAGTCTGCAGACCTGCAACATACCAGAAATTTTTTCTTAAGTCCAAATCACTTCGTAGCCTATCCAAAACTCACCCGAGCCCTCGGGGCTCCAAACCAAACATGCACACAAGTCTTAAAACATCATACGAACTTGTTCATGCGTTCAAATCGCCAAAATAACACCTAGAACTATGAATTCAATACCAAAACACATGAAATTTCCAAGATAGTTTCAAACTTTCTATTTTCTCAACCAAAGGTCCGAATCACGTCAAATCACTTCCGTTTCTCACCAAATTTCACATATAAGGTTTAAATATCATAACGGACCTATACCGGTCTCCGGAACCAAAATATGGGCCCGATACCAACAATATCAAACATTATTCAATTTCTAAAAACCATTATATTTTCAGTTAACAATTTTCTTCAAAAATTCATTTCTTGGGCTAGGGACCTCGGAATTCAATTTCGGGCATACGCCCAAGTCCTATATTTTTCTACGGACACTCCGGGGCCGTCAAATTACGGGTTCGGGTCCGTTTACTCAAAATGTTGACCGAAGTCAACTTAAATTAATTTTAAAGGCAAAACTCAATATTTTTCTCAAATTTTCATGTAAAGGCTTTCCGAAAACATGCCCGGACTGCGCACGCAAATCTTGGAGAAAGAGAATGAGGTTTTCAAGGCCTCGGAATACTACGGAATCGGATTCTAAAATAAAAGATGACCCTTTGGGTCATCACAATTCTGTTTTTCTCGTTGCCAATCACGTCAGGGACATTCATATTTATATTACAGATTTGAATATTATTAGGTGAATTAAATTGAAAAATTTATTGGTGCTATTTGTATATCATGCCTCTTTACAATTTATAATTTTTAAAAATTAGCCTTTGAGATCTCTTATGTGTAAAAGACATATCTCTTACGTGTAAAAGTAAATCTCCCATGTGTAATAAAGAGGTAGGGTCATAAAACTAAAAACAAGTTCAAAAATTTATTATTGGGGTTTTTTTAGAAGCTTAAAAATTCATATATGGATTTTGTGATTTGTTGATTTTTTTAAATTAATTAATGATTATAGTTCATCGAAAATATTATTTTAAAGTTGTAGTTAAAATTTAAAGCTATTCAGTGAATTTTTGAGTTATTTGATGATATTTTTCGTGAGTTGAAGAAGACGAAATTTATTTTTTGTATACAATCGCATATACGGCAGTGAACTTAAAAGCATGGGTACTAAGTGCAATATGTACAACTTGGGATGTACTTTTATGCAAATCTCTCTTATCTTTCAATCCGTTTAATCAATTATTTTACACATTTAGCCATTTTGAGTGGGTAAATCATAATAGTGAACCTTAAAATTATTTATTTTAGTACCTGCCTTTTTCCTGTATCAGTATTTTAGAGCTTGTTTGGAAAGCCACCTTAGAAATAAATTTGGGTATAATTGAGTGTAATTACACAGCTTGGCATATTTGTTTGGCCAAGTAATTACTTGGTCAGCATAGAATTGGGTGTAATTAGAGGGGTGTAATTACACTTTCCAATTCTCAAGGGGGGATGGGGTGAGAATTGGTGGTAATTACATTGTGTAATTACAAGATTGTTTTTTAGTTTCTTTCCTTTTTGTTTTTATTTTAATTTATTTTCTTTATGACTTTTATTTCTTTATTTTAATTTTTTAATTTTATTTTTACTTTTTAATTTCTTTTGAAAATTTAAAATATATTTTTCTTTGTACATTATTTTTCTTTTATTTCTCTATCTTTACTTCTCGTGATTCCATGCAATTGCTTACTATATTTTATTTTTTATTTATTTTATTATTCTATTTTTTTAAACTACACCTCCTAATATTAGAAATAATGAATCATTAACAAACAAGGCATATAATGAGTGATGCAATTAAAGTGGAATTTCATTGTTGAATGTGGTTATAAACTTATTATGATTCATAATCTTAAGTTGTAGTGGAACATTATTATTATATATGTTGGAATTTGACACATGATAAACTATATATTTTTTTTTGAATTTTAAAATTGTGTTATATTCATGGTTCCAATTTAATTGTTTTAGTAGTATTGGCTCACATTGCATGTTGTCCATTTTTTTAGTTAGAATTGATAGATTAGTTTTGTCAAACATTTAAATAATGTTATGACATTATATTTGTAAATATTAATTTATTTATCAAACATGAATTCCATGATACTCTTACAAAACGTATATTTTTTATTTTTGTAAGTATTTAAACTACATATTGTTAATTTGAAAAATATATATAAAAATTATTTTTAAAATATTAGTTATAAATATATGATTACTAGTTAATGTATATTCACAAAAAAATATACATCTTAAATACCAAATATAATATCATTTATACTTATAAAAATTTATAGGTATATTTATTATATTAACTTTTAAGTTTTGATAATTATTTCATTTAAAATTTAATCTAACTGTATAATTATACTTGTGCAACCAAACAGTAAACTTGTAATTACACTATGACAAACAAACAGATCGTCGTAATTACACAACTGTGTAATTACTACACTAGTAATTACACCAATTCCAATTACCTGGTGGCTATCCAAACAGACCCTTAGAGTATAGACAATGACTTGAACCACCTCATTTACATTGTAATATATACAATCTAAGAAATTAAAATCAATAAAAAGGGACAAAAGCACACAAGCGGTCAAGGACTGTGTATTCTTTTTTATTTGTCAAATTCTTCTTTTGTAGGTTTATTATTTTCAGAATCAATTAGATATTTTCTCTCTTTACTTTTCTATGGCACGAAAAAAAGCGACGGTAATATTTGTCCACAGTTCATCCAATATTCGTTTTTTCTTTTGGTTTCTTTCTTTTGCTTATAAAATTGAAAAGCCGACATAAATCACACTTATAAATTAATAATATTCATTATTCCATTCTTTTAAAGTACCCCGATTGTAATTGAGAAAATAGTATTTTAGTAAAAAAAGGTATTAAAGTTTAAATGCGGTGTTTACCCTGGAATCCGGGTAACAATTGAATTTATATGGGGTTTTAAGGATCCGTGAACTAAAAGATACAAAAGGTTTAGATTGAGGAAAATAAAAGATAAAGACTCAACAATTGCTGTTAAAGTAAATAATCGCAGAATATAATATCGCTTAGAACAATTGTGCTTGATAGCGTACAAGAATTGAGAGAGATGGTACTGTAGTGTAATGATTTCCGATGCCCTCTTTATGGGGTCTTCTCCCCTTTTATACATTCTGATTAAGGGTAAAAATAAGGTAGGTAAATCAATTACATCGTGGATCCCTGTAATTACGCCTTAATGGCCTGAAGTGGTTGAGAAAATCACGTTTGGGCGAGATATCCGGCGACGCTTGGTTATCCGTTACGAGTCCGGCTTCCGACCTTGTGTGTTTCTCCATCCGGTGGTGACTCATATCGAGCTCTGCAACGGTCTCGAAATGACTTGACCTCGGTTGTAGACGTGGCCGTCGTTCTACCTTGCATCCAGGTCGGGTTCGATGGCCCCGACTTGCCCCGGACCGGACCCAACCCGGTCGGGCTCAAGCAAAAAAAAAGGGTATCACCCAATACAGATAGTCCCCTCGTTTATTAGAGAGTAATGATAATAAACGATATGATCGGTGACGTGATGCCCGTGACGTATGGCCATACGCCAGGTGAAAAAGCCATCGAGTACTTTGACCACGCCTGCTGCAGGCATTTAATGCTTCTCTTAATTATCTGTCGCTTCGTGTCTGTAACTTCGCGATTCGTGCCACCGCCTCATGGGAAAAGTATAAACGACCCTTCCAGGTTCAACATTTCTTATCTTTCTCAAATTTTGCGTTGGTTGTATTTTCTTTTCATCTCTTCGTAAAGCTTCAAGAAATGGCGAAAACTTCACAAAGTGTTCCTTCTAGACCAAGCTCGGCCGCGAGCCCCGCTAGATCTGATGAACCTGCGCCAGAACCCCCATTGAAAGCTTTCACACCGACTGGTTGCTCGGTATCTGCCGACTTCCAGGTTGAAAACCCATCATCGGTCCCGGGCCGCGGCGAACCGGCATCGGAGTATATTAGTCTAATCACTCCCGGTTGCCTAGACCGGGTGAGGGCTGAATGTAGATGGGAAGGGAAAGACCTGGTCGCCCCTTCCCGTGACGAGTCGATTATGACTCACGTTGAAGGATATCTTAGTGTATATACATATCCCTTCACCTTAGGCCCCTTAGAACCCATTATAGTGGAGTTCTGCCGGCGGTACGAGGTGACCTTAGGTCAGATCCACCCCTCGATGTGGCGGATCGTATATCTCTTTCGGTTTTTTGTTGAGAGAGTCGAGGGCGATTTTCCCTTTACCCTCGACCATCTTCTTCGACTATACAGCCCTCGAATATTTCGAGGGGGGTTAATAAAACTGGCCCGCCGGGCTAGCAAACCCCCATTCTCCAGCATCGATGAAGACAAAGATCGAGGCTGGATGAGCAGGTTTGTCCGGATCAGGACGTCCGACCTGATTCCGGCCGATTGCATGCCATTTTCGGAGAGGTGGAACCTCAAACGTAAGTATTTTCTCACTGTTCATCTTTTAGAGTGTGTTTTCCTCAACTTCTTCCTGAAACCCCCTTTTCTTGTGCAGCGGTGACCCAAACTCCAGCTGCCGTCAAGGATCTGGCCGGCTGGGTAAACAAGATAGTGGCCCAGCGGCCATATTCGGAGCGAAACTGGAAGGAAATCTCCAAAGGTCGGTGGGAGGCGAAAAACCATGGTAAGCCTTCTTTTTGACCGGTAGCGCATTTTTTCCTGTATATCGGGAATGCATCATAACCCTCGTGTTTTGCAGGCTTGCCCAAGGACGCGGAGATGAGGTCTTCAATACTATGCCCCCTTCCGGTTCCGGGAGAAAATAAAAGGCCCGGGGAGTCCGGTACGGACGAGCCTCAAAGGAAGACTAAGCGGACAAAAAGGGCCGCCCGCAAACCAAAAAGCCAAATCGTCTTGTCCTCCGAGGAAGAGGATGACAAAGAGGATGACGATGAGGAGCAGCCGGAGCTCGTCCGCCACCGGTCCATTCGACCGGACCCTGAGCCGGTGGACCATCCAGTTGAGGCTGCTCCCGAGGACGTGAGGGTTGAGGATGCTAGTGAACCCTCGGCCCCTGCGCGGGCATCCCCGGGTACTGATCACCCGGTTACGTCCCCCCCGATCTTCCTCGACTTGGGGGCAGCTGCCGGACGACATCCCGATGATGGGAGGTAGCTTCGAGACCTTTTTTGATGGGGTACCCTCCGCCAACACTTTCGGGCTCGAAACCCCCCGGAAAGACCCTCAGGCCGAATCAAGTGGGACTTCGGCCGTCAACAAGCTTGTCGATAGGTTTCCAGCTCCGAGCCTGGACCCGGACTGTAACAGGATAGTAACTTTTGCTATCCCCAAAGACGTCCGGGCTCTGGGGCCCCCGGTCGGGGTTGCAAGCTATCTTCATCACCTGATGACGGAGGAAGACCGGGCTGCAACCGAGGCTGTAGATTGGACATGCCTTTTCAACGAAGCCCAACAGGCGCAGCTCAAGGTACTTGCTTCTTCCTTTATTTCTAATATTTTTGCCTTGTGATTCAGTACTGACTCTTTAGACTTTTTCTTTGCAGGCATCGGTGCTATATCACTCGATGTTCCTCCGGATCAAGGACAAAATGGAGACGGAGCGAGAGGGGCGCCGGGTCCTTGAAGAAAAGCTGCTAGAAAGCCGGACCGGATTGGACCTTTTGAACAAAGAGCACGCGTCCTGTGCTATCCGGCTGGAGGAAGCGAAGAAAGAGCTTGGTTGTAAGCTAAGGGGGGTGCAAGCCGAGCTTAATCGGGTTAAGGCCGAGCTTGACGAGAGCAGAGCCGAACTTGATGAGAACAAAGCCGAACTGGAAGCCCGGGTGCAACAGTTGGAGTCGGAGAAGACTTCCCTTCGGAAAGAGGTTGCGGACTTGACGTTGGCCAATGAGGCTCGAGCCCTTGAAATTGAGCTATGGACCAATCAATTTCGGGAAGCTGAGGCTAAAGTTTCCCAAGCCGAGGAGACTGCCAACGATCTGGTGGCCCAATATAGGGCCGATGCTGATGCGGCCAACCAGCAGTCAGGAATGTTAGCCGAATATGCGAAGTGTCAGGCCCGGCTTGAAGTTCTTACCGAACTCCAACGTCGCGGTTTCGATCTTGCATCGGACGTCACCAAAACCGCCGAAGCTGAGGACGCTTCGAGAAGGGCGACGTTCCCCGAAGAATTCGAGGATGGCTCTGATTGACTCCGGGAATAGGCTAGGCTTTGTTTTGTTTTGACTCCGGGAATAGGCTAGGCTTTGTTTTGTTTTCCCCCCTTATGTAATTGCTCCGGTAGCGAGCTTTTTTATAAAACATTGCCCTTTGCCATCTATTGCTCCTTTTTCAATCTTGTTATTACTTTGCCTTTTTGGAACGATGGTAGTCCTTTATGTTCTTCGAAGTAGTCTCCGAGTGAATGTATTCGAACTCAGGTGAACTTCGACCTTTGGGTTTTCTCAAGGCAGTCCCCGAGTGAGTTGATTCGAGCTCGGGTGAAGTCTAACCCTTAAGTTTTTTCGAAGTAGTCCCCGAGTGAGTTTGG
>NW_017675269.1:0-3359 GCF_001879085.1 Nicotiana attenuata | reverse complement strand
CGAGGAAGCGGGCCCACTATGTCCATTCCCCATTTCATGAAAGGCCATGGGGAGATGACCGAATGCAGCAGCTCAGCAGGCTGATGGATGAATGGCGCATGCCTTTGACACCTGTCGCATCTTCGTACAAATTCCCTTACATCCTGTTCCATGTTGACCCAATAGTATCCAGCTCGAATTATTTTTCGGACCAACGCATCCGTGCCCGAATGGTTGCCACATGACCCTTCGTGGATTTCCCTCAATACGTACTCTGTGTCTCCGGGGCCAAGGCATATGGCGAGTGGTCCTCCGAAGGTTCTTTTATATAAGACTCCGTCCTCGGCCAAACGCGACAAAACGGACGCTTGTTCTCATGCCTTCGATTCTTTGGGGTCCGTTGTGGGAGTTTTCCTGTTTTTAGATAGTCCACATACCTGTTTCTCCAGTCCCAAGTAAGGCTAGTTGAGTTGACCTCGGCGTGCCCTTCTTCTACGACCGACCTCATTAGCTGTACCACCTTTTCGGACTCGAGCTCGTCGTCCTCGACTGTCGAGCCCAGATTGGCGAGGGCATCGGCCTCGCTGTTTTGATCTTGGGGTACGTGTTGGAGAGTCCATTCTTTGAATTTGTGCAAGGTGTTTTGGAGTTTGTCGACATACCTTTGCATCCGGCTCTCCCTGGCCTCAAACGTTTTGTTCGTCTGATTTACCACAAGAAGAGAATCGCACTTGGCTTCGATCACTTTGGCGCCGAGGCTCCTGGCTAATTCTAAACCTGCAATCATAGCCTCATACTCGGCTTCATTGTTAGTCAACCTCTTCGTCCGTATAGACTGCCTAATGACATCCCCGGTAGGAGGTTTTAGTATGATCCCCAATCCCGACCCCTTTACGTTCGAAGCTCCGTCCGTGAACAATGTCCATACTCCGGACGGAGTTCTCGAGCTCAGCAGGAGCTCTTTTTCGGCCAGGGGAATAAGGGTCGGAGTGAAGTCGGCGATAAAATCAGCCAATACTTGCGACTTAATCGAGGTTCGAGGTCGATATTGGATATCGTACTCGCTAACCTCTATGGCCCACTTGGCCAGCCGGCCGGACAATTCGGGCTTATGCATGACATTTCTTAATGGGTATGTAGTTACAACATGTATGGGGTGACTTTGGAAGTATGGCTTCAATTTTCTTGAGGCATTAATTAGGGCTAATGCCAATTTTTCTAGGTGAGGATACTTCGTTTCCGCTTCCCCTAGTGTCCTACTTACGTAGTAGATGGGGAATTGGGTGCCCTGTTCTTCCCTAACTAGGACCCCACTGACGGCTACTTCCGATACGGCCAAGTATAGGTATAGAGGCTCTCCGATTTTCGGAGTATGCAACAAAGGTGGATTAGAAAGGTACCTTTTGAGTTCCTCTAGGGCGTGCTGGCATTCTGGTCCCCACGTGAAATCATTCTTCTTCTTTAGAAGATTGAAAAATTGATGGCTCCTATCCGAGGATCGGGATATGAACCGGCCTAGAGCAGCTATGCGCCCGGTGAGCCGTTGGACGGCCTTTACGTTATCGACAATCTTTATGTCCTCGATTGCCTTAATCTTATCCGGATTGATCTCGATTCCCCTGTTGGACACCATAAACCCTAGGAACTTTCCGGATCCAACCCCGAACGCGCATTTCTCCGGGTTCAGCTTCATGTTATATTGCTTTAATATAGCAAAAGTTTCCTGCAAATGGCTAAGATGTTCCTCTGCGCGCAGGGATTTAACTAACATATCATCAATATAAACTTCCATGGTTTTGCCTAATTGATTCTCGAACATCTTGTTAACTAGGCGTTGGTAGGTGGCCCCGGCGTTCTTTAACCCGAAGGGCATCACGTTATAGCAGTAAGTGCCATACTTAGTGATGAAGGACGTTTTTTCCTGATCGTCCTTATCCATCCGGATCTGATTATATCCGGAATAGGCGTCGAGAAAACTTAGCGTCTCGTGGCCGGCCGTGGCATCGATCATTCGATCGATGTTAGGCAAAGGAAAGGAATCCTTGGGGCAAGCTTTATTTAGATCTTTATAATCTATACACATTCTTAATTTATTACCCTTTTTGGGTACTACAACTACGTTGGCTAACCATTCGGGGTATTTGACTTCCCGGATGGACCCTATGTTTAATAGCTTAGTTACCTCCTCGTGGATGAAAGCCTGCTTGACCTCGGATTGGGGCCTTCTCTTTTGTTTGACTGGCCGGAATTTTGGGTCTATGCTCAGCTTGTGAGTCGTGACCTCAGGGGGTATGCCTGTCATATCCAAATGGGACCAAGCAAACACATCTTCGTTAGCAGTAAGAAAAGAAAGCAAATTTTTCCTGAGCTCGGTAGTTAAACTCGAGCCCAGGTATACCTTTCGGTCTGGCGCACTCGAACGAATAGGGATCTGTTCCAGCTCTTCGACTGTTGATTTGGTGGCATCGGACTCATCCGGAGTCACGAAAGATCGGGGAAGGAAAAGGTCTTCTCCGAAGGTAGATTCTGGTTCAGCCTCTTTTACCGGAGGCTTACACTTTGACTGCTATTTTGCCTTGGACACCTCATCTACTGCGAACATCTCTCTTGCGCGCATTGCTCCCCGTACACAGTGATGACCCCCTCGGCAGATGGGAATTTCAGCATTTGGTGCAGCGTGGACGGTACGGCCCCGATGTCGTGTATCCAAGGTCTTCCGAGCAGGGCGTTGTACCTCATATCGCCCTTGATAACACAGAACTTGGTCGCTTTTGTAACTCCGCCCACGTCGATCATCAGAGTTATTTCCCCTCGTGTTGTCTCTGTAGCCATATTAAATACCTTACCGTATGGTCCTGGAGGCATTTAGGACTTCTATTTGGGGTGGTTCCAGACTAAGCCAGGGTTTCTCAAATTTGTAAAATACTAGGCGACAAACAAAACAGTTAGGAATTTTCACATAAAATACGATATGGGATCATATTGACCTCCACACATAAACAGCAAATGCACGCAACTGCTTAGCAGGCTTTATTAGTCGCAGATTCCTATAGACAGGATATCTATGTGAGAAGACAAGCGATCAGTGATATACAGAATCAATTTCATTGATGCGAGTGTTAAGGCTTATTATTTTGCCTACGGATTTTATTTAGTACAACATCTGGGCATTTCATGCAGTAATGAATAACAGTAAATCACAGTTACGAAAGTCCTGTAGGCAGGGTTTCTAAAACACATTGCAGAACTTAACAGTTTTGACAAATGAGCAGAATTAACAGCATAGATGAAACCCTATAGGCAGGATTTCTACACAGTTTAACAAAAGAAATAAGAAACCCTCCCGATTTCACTAAATACCCCAAAATCTATTTATTACA
>NW_017675268.1:68318-71685 GCF_001879085.1 Nicotiana attenuata | reverse complement strand
ATTGTATCGGCACATCGCCCTCGGCATAGGCCTCGGCGACGCCCCGATAAACCTCTACTTGCGATATTGTATTGGCACATCACCCTCGGCATAGGCCTCGGCGATGCAAGCCACGCCCCGATAAACCTCTATTTGCGATATTGTATTGGCACACCGCCATTGACATAGGCCTCGGCGACACAAGCGAAACCCCGATAGACCTCTACTTACGACATTTGGTTTAGCCTTTCCCTCGACATGACTAAGTGTCAAGTCACACTGGCCGCTCAATACACAAATAGTATACGTTCCAAGGTCTTGAGGACTTGTTCGATTTTCCAACACTTAGTATAATATAGCATCAAGGGAGGAGCAAACCTCTGTTTGGAAACGTAAGAAATTGATTGGTTTGGAGGGGGAGGGACGAATCAGAGCGACAAAGGGCTGAATCTCAGTGGATCATTGTAGCAAGGCCACTCTGCCACTTACAATACCCCATCGCGTATTTAAATCGTCTGCAAAGGATTCTACCCGCCGCTCGATGGAAATTGTACTTCAAGGCGGCCACCGCGGCTCTTCCGCTGCGATGACTTAGCCAACGACACGTGCAATTGGGGGCTAGAGGCCCCTATTACGGGTCGGCAAGCGGATGGCGGGCGCATGCGTCGCTTCTAGCCCAGATTCTGACTTAGAGGCGTTCAGTCATTATCCAGCGCACGGTAGCTTCGCGCTACTGGCTTTTCAACCAAGCGTAATGCCCAATTGTGCGAATCAACGGTTCCGCTCGTACTAGGTTGAATTACTATTGCGACACTGTCATTAGTAGGGTAAAACTAACTTGTCTCACGACGGTCTAAACCCAGCTCACGTTCCCTATTGGTGGGTGAACAATCCAACACTTGGTGAATTCTGCTTCACAATGATAGTAAGAGCCGACATCGAAGGATAAAAAAGCAACGTCGCTATGAACGCTTGGCTGCCGCAAGCCAGTTATCCCTGTGGTAACTTTTCTGACACCTCTAGCTTCAAATTCTGAAGGTCTAAAGGATCGTTAGTCCACGCTTTCACGGTTCGTATTCGTACTGGAAATCAGAATCAAACAAGCTTTTACCCTTCTGTTACACACGAGATTTCTGTTCTTGTTGAGCTCATCTTAGGACACCTGCGTTATCTTTTAACAGATGTGCCGCCTAGGGGTGTTCACGGTTTGACAGAAAACCGATCCAAACTGAAAACCGAACCAAACCGATTAAGTAAACCGATATTTTTTTGATTTGGATTGGTTTTGGTTTTAAATTTAAAAAACCGATAATATTTGGTTTGGTTTTGGTTCTATTTTAAAAAACCGAAAAATAAACCGAACCAAACCGATTAATTATATACAAAATTTAATAATTATTTATATACAATATTATATCTTTTTGTTAATAATTTTAATTGTTATTTTGAATTTTGGTTTATCCTGTTATATCTTATAAGATTGCCTAAGCCCAAAACAATAGGATTCGACTAATTTTCTTTTCATTAATAGACTCTAATTCTCTTACCCTCCGCACATACTTTTGCCTAAAAGAAGAGTTAAAAAAAATCACCACAAGAGTAAAGAAAGCACATTCAAATTGCAAGACAACAATGGCTAAAGCTTGAGAAAGCAAACTTTTAGTTTGTTTTTTGTTCATTCTTTTCATATAAATATGTAAATAAACTTTCAGTTCTCAAAGAAATATATAAAAAGCATAAATTTGGCCAATTATTTTCAGATTGTTGTCTAGCGTTGTTTTAATATTATCGACTTATCATTAGCTTACTAAGAACCGAACAAACCGAACCAAACCAACAACAATCAAACCGATGGTTTGTATTTAATTTCGTTTGGTTTTGGTTTTAAAATTTTAAAAACCGATTAAATTGGTTTGATTTTGATTTTAATCAAAAACCGACCAAACCGAACCGTGAACACCCCTATTTCTCCTTTTACTAAAAGGCATCATCTCTTTAACTTGTTTGAATTAAACATGACTATTAAAAGGAGAAAAATGCATCATCTGCAACGCAATCTTATAGAATCGAACAATCTTTTTCATGAGAGAACTTTGAAGGCTCATATGCATAATCGTACCATCTTAAACAACAAAATACTACGCTTCAAACTTCAAGCTTAGCATTGCATCAATAAGAAAACACTCTGCAAATTAGAGTACACATAAAAATTCAAACCTTGCATCCCATATCATCATAAAAGAAAAAAGATCTTCAAACGTAAAGAAATTCAAAGACGGACCCGCGCAGCAAATCTAAAATAGAAGGTGAATGTGAAGTTGAGTTTGTGTGACTGCACCTGGGCGGCCCATCCATAAAGCAAATAAAGCAATCGCTTTAGGCCCCATATTTGTGGGGGCTCCATTTTTTGTTACACTTAATAGACTATGTATAAGTTTAAAAAAGAGTTCTGTAAAGTGAAAAAGTTTGATTTCTTTCTAACAAATATAGAGAAGAAGGATTTGCAACTGCTCTGATTTCTACTAAGCAAATTCACTTTAAATGAATATCGAACCCGAATTTCGTAAGAAACGTGTTATATATAGGAAGTAACAATTTGATGCGAATGTTGATAATGAAATCTCAAAATCTTTCGAAGAGTCCTTTAGAGTTGATTACTTTTATACATAATAGACAAGGTTATTTTTTCACTTCAAAATAGATTTGAACAATTCGAAGCATATGAAAATATTTTTGATTTTCTATTTGGCGGTAAAACTAAAATCACTAGATGTTGAAAATTTTAAAAAATATTGCCTTAATCTTGAATGTTCCTTGAAGCATAATAATCAATTCGATATTGATGGTTTAGATTTATTTTCTGAATTAAAAGTATTAAGGAAAATAGTACAATTAGAAGATAACAGTTTAATTGATACACTTAATAAAATAAATAAAATTAATTCTTTTTCAAATGCCTAAATTACTTATGGAATAATGTTCATAACTCAAGTTACCGTTGCTTCAGCGGAAATAAGTTTTCAAAATTAAAATCGATAAAATCTTACCTAAGAACAACAATGTTACAAGAAAGGTTAACTGGATTAGCTATAATGTTATTGAGAAATACTTGTAGGAGTTATTGATTATAAGAAAATTAAATAACTTTGTATCTAAGAAAAGCTAAAAAAAATAGACTTCAAATAAATAATAATAAAAAAATTAAAAAATTAAGGCCCCTCATAAAATTTGGCTTTAGGCCACAAAATCCGTCGGACCGTCCCTGGACTGCACACCAGTGAGATGCCAGATTAATCAACTTCAACCAAACTATTGTTTGTATACAAAGGAATCGGAAGCATAGATATCTCAAAAAAATAGTGATTCTCCCACCAAAATATATTAAACC
>NW_017675268.1:50553-68260 GCF_001879085.1 Nicotiana attenuata | reverse complement strand
TAATCTTGAATTACACAGGCATACATGAAGAAACGGCCTTAAAAATCCACTTGTTCAGTTCCTTTTTGAATTCTTTTGAGAAGATATATAGAGGAAAAGATAAGTCAAGAAGTTAGAAAGAGAGAACTAAAAGTTCACTGGTTTGTCATTTCGTCAATTCAGTGAGATGGATAAAAAGATGAGAAATGGGAAACACGTTAGTGCTAGAGAAGTAAAAGAGGGAGCCTGCCATGTGAGACCTATTTTTCCACTTGTCTAATAACTAGAGGCTCACTCAAAATAAAATTTCTCCATTCTAAAATAGAAGAAGACCTTCCCTCATCAACCAGATCAGATTCCCTTCCCATTATGGAACCGCAGACATTAGAGATGGACGAAAATCAAATCCCTCACACCAAAAAGATCGGACCCCCCTCCATTTTTGAAAACTCGAACTAGCCGTCTCTCACTCCTCTCATTAGGTAAATGAGACACCTTCGTTTTCCGTTGAAAGAGACAGAACCCATCCCTGAAAAACCTAGCAGCGGTTAAGAAAACATAGGGTTGATGCTTGGATTCGAGGAGCTTTTCATCACCATTTTCTGGGTTTCAATTTGGTTTTCGACCGAAGATTAGATATGTTTGCTGCCGTACTGCTGATCTGCTGAGCTTCATCTTCGTTCTCTTAGCCTTTATTTGGCATTTAAGCAATCAGTGATCTCCCGGTATGTTTATTTGCTTAGCGATTTTCTTCTTGTAGAACTCAAAGTTCAGATTTAATACAAATGGTATAGTCTTTGTCGGCTTTGTTTGGTGTGAATTTTATTGTGATATTCTATGTGCAATTGTTTTGATGATTTGCTGTTGGTTAAATTCCAGTATCAGTTGTTGATGGAATATGAAATGGTAAAATGTCAGGCACTTTGCATAAATAATGGTAAAAATGGTACAATGTTTGAAGTGGTCACTGTAATCTTCTGAAATTGATATGTATTTGAAATCCAATGTCATGTTTGGAGCTGTTTGGTATTTAGAATTTATTAGCTCAAGCACAAGGTCCTTCTTACTCAGAGAGACACAGACTAATATTTTGATACAGCAGTTAAGATTGTGATTCAAATTTTGTACATGTAAAGAATAGAAATATTCTTCAAATTTTTGAGGTAGCAACGTCATGATATCTTTTGCATAGTCTTTGTTGTAAACTTAGAAGAAGCATCCTTGTTTCGATAGCTTAATGTGGATTGATTATTTAGGCCCTTATTCAAGTTTTGATCCTTGTTTTTTTAAATTCATTTTTAGTTCTCTGATAATGAAGACTTGTCCCATTTAATAGCTCAAAAATGCAAAATCTAACGAAGAACTAGCTAGTTTGCTGCTGATGAACAGGTTGGTATTTTGTTTTTCTTGCTCAATTTCTTGATATTTTGTTTTGCTTCTGTTTTACTTGGTAAAATTAACATATTGGACAACCATCAAAGAAACATAGTCATGTAATGTTTATGCATATACTTTCTTATGCTTCAGCCATGTTACTAAGGGACAGTATGCGAAATTGCAAAGTTACAATTGCGCTTACATATTGTGACATTTCTTTCTGTGTATTCACTTATTTTATGTAATATTCTGGGTGAATTGAGGCCATATTTTAAATTTGATTATACATCATATTCTAAGATTTACAGTCCGTTATGAACTATGATAACAATATTGATAATCCACTATGTAATTCCACCTTTTTTTTCCACATTCCTGTGACCAAGATTATGTATGTGGTGTGTGAGTGAATAAGAATATTCCCATTAGTCATATGCATAGGCTAATTCAATTTATCCGTCAATTGATTAGTTTTGTTGATCTCCATGTTCCTCTTTTGATTGAGTTCCTTATTGGAATCCATCTTTTCTTTTCCTACGTTGATTTTCCTTTCCATTTCAGTGGGTGGGATGGGGATTGGGAGAGAAGTAATCCATGATTTCTTTTAAAAAAAAATGGTCTAGGTGTAGTTTCAAAGAGCATCACGGAGTAGGGATTTGACCTGTTTGAGGTAAGTAATGATTGTAAGTCTAGGGCATGATTAGCCAAGGGAGGCTAACGTGCACCAACGATGGCAAGGAGACGCAAAGCAGTAACGCCGGCGACTGAGGGCACAACTCCGGTGAACTCAACAATGCAAAATTTCACTCCATTAACGTTTGGAAGCTTTCTACCACCTAAATTCCAACCAATTCTAGAAGAAAAGGAGCTAAGTGAGGACGAAGAAGGAAATAGTATGCAATGGAACAGTAAAATTGCTGTGACTGCAAAGGAAGCTCAGAAATCTAAGGAACAACTGCCAACCAGTCCAAAGCGACTTCAATTCTCTGAGGCGGGATCTTCATAGCCATCCCCAGATCTAGATCTAACAGATAATACAGAGATGGCAAAAGAGCTGAGGAAGCAAAATCGGAACTCTCAGATGGGAATGAAGCTGGAGTACATTCAGCCAAGCCATAGAGATGGTAAGATTGTCATTCAAATTGAAAAACGATGTAAATGAGCTACAGGAACATTGGGAAACTGCTTTAATTGGATATGTACTTGGGGACACTCCATATGAGANAGAGTTTATGTTGAATCAGTCTGGGATTTCGTTACTAAACCTCAGATCTTGTATCATCAAGATGGATATTATGTGTTTCGATTCACAATGATGGAGGATAGAGATGCAGTTATGCAAGCTGGTCCCTATTCATACCATAATAAACCGTTTATCTTACAGAACTGGGAGAGAGATTTTCACTTTGATCCCAAATGCATTACTACTATCCCCTTGTTGATTCACTTACCTAGTTTATCAGCTGGATACTGGACTGCTGATGCACTAAGCAAGGTGGCAAGTGCAGTTGGATTACCATTATATACAGATAAGTTCACAGCTGAATTGAACAAAATCTCCTATGCTCGGGTGCTGGTGAAAGTTGATATTACAAAACCATTAGTGGAGGAGATTGAGATAGTTACCCCCAACTGAAACCAGACAACAGGAGATAGTGTATGAATGGAGGCCAAAGTTCTGCAATGATTGCTTACACTTTGGTCATGACAATTTTGAATGCTGGAACTCAACTAAACAGAAGGAGGATGCAGAGTTCAAGGTTCCAAAAAGAAGAAATAGGGGCAGGGGAAGGAAAGCCATTCAGGAATGGAAGCCTAAACCACAGCAGGGACAGGAGGAGCGACAAGGAGAGGAAAATAAAACATATCCTCCAGCTACCAAAGATAGGCAGAGTTCAGAAGATGAGCCACAAAAAAGTATGATGATACAAAAAAAGGACAAAACTGAAAGGCAGACTATAGTAGAAAAACAGGCGAGAAATGATGAAGCTAGTACTTCCAACAGATTTACAATTTTGGAAGAATGTAGTGTACAAGGAGGGGTGAGCAACTCTGATCCTATACATAAACCACCATGATAATCTGTACTTGGAACATAAGGAGGCTGAACAAGCCCCATAAGCATAAGGAACTGAGAATCTTTCTGCAAAAGAATAAGATTATATCCTTGGATGTCTAGAAACTAGAGTAAAAGAAAAAAAAGCAAAAAATATTCTGTATAAGGTAGCAAAGGACTGGGGTTACTGCTATAACTACACTGAAGCTGAGAATGGAAGAATATGGCTAGTTTGGAGAACAAATTTAACAGTAAACATAATCCAAGTTCATGAACAATTCATCCACTGCCTAGTGATGGACACTGTGGCCGGATATAGGATTTTGCTTACTGTGTATGCCAGGAACAAACAGCATGAGAGGGATAGACTATGGAATGATGTATAGCAGTTAGGGGGACAAGTACAAATGCCTTGGCTCATAAGTGGTGACTTCAACAATGTCCTAACCACTGATGATAGGTTAGGGCAACCAGTCACTATGAATGAAGTACATGAATTTAAGGAGTGTATGGACAATATGCAAATGACCCCACTGAGAACAAAGGGTTGTTTCTTTACTTGGTGTAACAAGCAAAGTGCAGATGATAGAGTGTATAGTAAGATGGATTGGGCATTTGGGAATTTTGAATGGACTAAAGTGTATGGGCATGTGGAAGTTGATTGTTTGGAGCCTGGGGAATCTGATCACTCACCTTTAGTGATCCAAATATGGGAAAGAAGGAGTTTGCACCCTAAACCATTCAAACTGTATATGGTAACTATGGAGCATAAGGATTTTAAACCTGCTGTAGAAAGGATTTGGAAGCAGAAGATGGGGAATGATCCTATGGCTGGTATATGGCTGAAGTTACAAAAACTGAAAGGAGAGACTAGAAGCTTGAACAAGGAGATGGCAAGATATACTCAGAGATTGACCCAAATCAGACAGAAGCTGGAATGTACACAGGCAAACCTGATATTGGATCCCTTTAATCAGGTTTGGATAGATTAGGAAAAGCAAACTCTCCAGGATCTAGAAAAGTGAAGTACTATAGAGGAAAGAATCCTACGACAGAAGGCTAGAGTAAATTGGATTGACTATGGGGACTCAAATTCCAAATACTTCTATGCACAACTGAAGATCATAGCCAGCAAGAATACCATTACCTCTGTATACAATGAAATGGGAGCTAAAATCACTGACCCTAAAGCTGTAGAGGAGGAATTCATATGCTTATTCAAACAACTTATGGGCAAAGAGACTGGTCTAAAGCCATGCCCAAATACTAAAGTCATCAAAGATGGAAACTGCCTCTCATTGCAACAATATCAGGATCTAATTCAGGAAATCACATATGCAGAAATTGATGAAGCAGTCAAAGACATACCAAATGATAAAGCCCCTGGAGTTGATGGCTTCCCAATTGAATTCTTTTACAAAACATTGGCAGGAAATCAGACAGGATATATATGATGCTGTGAAATTCTTCTTCCAAACAGGCAAGATGAAACCAGCATGGAACTGTACTGCTATAACCTTGATCCCAAAAGTGCCAGCTCCTACAACAGTGAAAGACTACGGACCCATTGCTTGCTGCACTACTGTATACAAAATTGTAGCAAAGATTCTGACTAAAAGAATTAAAAGGGTGATTGAATCCATAATAGGGAAAGCACAGTCTGCTTTTATTGAAGGGAGAAGTATTATTGATAATATCCTATTTAGTCATGAACTCTTCAATGGCTATAATAGGAAAGGTTTGTCTCCTAGATGTGTGCTCAAAGTTGACCTAAGGAAAGCCTATGATTCCTTAGACTGGCAGTTCCTCAAATACATGCTTGCTGACCTTGGCTTCCCCCATAAATTCATTCTATGGATAATGGAATGTGTGACAACATTGTCCTATTCCTTGGTACTAAATGGAGGATTGACCAAACCTTTCCCAGCTAAGAGAGGAATAAGACAAGGAGATCCAATGTCCCCTTACCTTTTTGTGATTGCCATGGAATATCTACAAAGGGAGATGAAACAACTGTAAACTCAAAAGGAATTCAAGTTCCATCCAAAGTGCAAGAAGCTGGGAGCAACTCATATATGTTTTGCTGACGATTTGTTAATGTTTTGCAGGGGTGATGTTAACTCAATTACTAAAATTCAGGAGGCTTTCAATAAATTGTCAGCTGCTTCTGGATTGCAAGCAAATGCAGAAAAAAGCTCAATATATTTTACTGGAGTGGCACAGCACATAAAAGAACACTTGCTAGAACATACTGGATATACAGAAGGGTCCTTACCCTTTAAGTATCTGGGAGTGCCAATGTCGACAAGGAAGCTGAACATCCATCAATGTTTGCCACTGGTAGAAAGGATCACTGAAAGAGTAAGATGCTGGTCAGTTAGATTGCTTTCATACTCAGGAAGACTCCAGTCGATCAAGTCTGTGTTGTTTGGTATACAAACATATTGGGCTCAAATTTTCTTATTGCCAAAGAAGATCATGAAAATGATAGAAGCAATCTGTAGAACTTTTCTGTGGACTGGCTCAATAGAATGCTCAAGGAAATCTTTGATTGCATGGGACAAACTATGTCAACCTAAAGCTGCAGGAGGTCTTAATATTATAAACATGGGACTATGGAATAAAGCAGCACTGATGAAGCATTTTTGGGCATTGGCTATGAAAAAGGATGTAATGTGGATCAAATGGGCCCATACTTATTATATAAAGAATAGGGATATTGTGGAAATGGAAATACCCAAAGCAGCAGCTTGGGTGATTAGGAAAATTATTGAAGCAAGAGAGGATGTGAAGCAGATGAAACTGGGACAGCATATTACAGCCACATTGGAGACACTAACAAGACAGGGCAAATTTCAAATCCACAAAGCTTATGTTAAGATGCAGCCTACATTGCCAAAAGTTATGTGGAAAAGTCTCCATTCATCCTAGATTCAAATTCCACCTGTGGCTGGCTATTCATTAAAGGTTAGCAACAGTGGACAGGCTCATGACTTTTGGAATACAAGTTCCACTAGACCGTGTGTTCGGTTCAGCTAGCATGGAAGATTTTGATCACTTGTATTTTGGTTGTCCAAAAACAAATAGCTTATGGGACAGAATGTTGAGATGGCTTGGATTCATAAGGCAAATAGGAAGCTGGCAGAATGAGATACTGTGGATCAGCAATCAGTCAAGAAGCAAAAACTGGAAAGCAGAAGTAACTACAGCAACATTTGCGATGGTTGTCTATTGCATTTGGCGCGAAAGGAATTCGATTATATTCAACAAAGGCAGATACAATATAGATGAAGTATGCAAGGAAATGGCTATACACATACACATTCACGGGAGGAAAAAAGCAAAATGGCAAAAGAAATTGGAGAGCTTAAACAATCTTCCTTAGAATAGTTAGTATATATGACATAGTGTTAGTCGAAAGTACATGTAAATAGACATAGGAGATTAATGGTCAGCATTAATCTGGATGTGTAATGACAATTTTTGATGAAATAAAATGTTAGTTTTATCAAAAAAAAAAAAAAAAAAAAAGTCATGCCACTTAGAGTTGCCTACTGAACATTGAAGATAACTGTAAAACTTCACATGATTTCCCTTTGATGAGCGGATAAACAGTCGATAAGTGTTCCTTTCTATTCTTTTTCCAAATAAAAGTGCCAATGTTATACTTCCACCTTAAAAGGTCAATTTGGTTTGAGCAATATTGTTTTCATTAGTATAATATTTTGCATAGATTAATTGGTAACCGTTACTTACCTAATATTTTGCATAGATTAATTTCTGTTTTTTCTTCTTTTTCTTAATTAGTGATTTAGTCGTCATTTGTTGATTTCCAATTATTATGTTCATTCTTTTAGTTCTTTGTTTCGATCGGATATCTCATATTTTCTTCTAGTGGTTTGAAATTTCCGACCAATTGCGGTCGGTACACGTTTGCGACTATTTTTTTCCCGTCCAATTAAAATCGGTCGGAATTTGGTTGGGAATTATCAATTTCCGACCGATTTCGGTTAGAAAAAGCAGACGAAAATCAACTGATTTCTAGTAGTGGGAGACTTAAGATATGTTTTCAAGAGTGTTACCTTTTAAGCGTAACACATAAGAAAATACTTTGATAAATTTGTTGCTAAATAATTAACTTGTATATTATTTATAATTTCAAGAAAAATTACAGTTGACGAAAAACATAGAAGATTAATTAGCGTTTTACTTTTGAGTTATAGCTTCTGTGTGCCTATTTTCTAGTATCTTCAAAGTCATGCAAATATGACAAAAAAATGGTGTAAGTTGGGTATCAAATCCATGATAATTCTTCCACTGATTTTTGTGATGTAATTTGTTTTCTGGTAAATTAGATATTAGAATCGGATATATTAGATACGAGCAATTATTGTCTAATGCAATATAACATCTAATACACTTACAACACTAGATCCAAGTTGATTTAGCTACAAGTTATCACCAAACTATTTAAATTGATAGATTTAGCACATATATATTGGAATATTGCTAATGGATATGGTCAAAAAAATATTTTTGCCACAGTAATTAACGCGGATATGTCCGGACTTCTGCTTTTATATACGTATAATGTCGCCCGTTATGCTATGCCCAATTTCCAAATTGTATTGACCCTTTTGGAGACCTCAAAAAGGTAATAAGATAGTGTATATACTTTTGTCACTATATACTAAGACACTCTGGCAATAAATTTCATACTAACCCACATCGCTTTGAAATATGAGTTGACCAGTGCACTTGATTAAAGGACATAATAGGAAGAGCAATCTTTCATTTCTGTACCATCCCACCCAACATTGCTGGATATTCTATTCAAAGTCTTAAACTTTACCTCTATATGGTGCCCTTCAATTTGAGTTCTCATAATTGCCAAAGTATCCTATATTTAAGGGAATAGGATACGTGAAGTTTAAGTGTGAAAACATAAACCAAATACTGAATTGTATAAATAAACTAGTGGCCTTGAGGCTTGGTGATTGTTGTTACATTTAAATTTCTGAATTTATTCAGAAGTAATTCATGAGATCATGCACTATGTGTTATTTGTCAGGAGTCTTTATTTTGGTCGAAGACTTATTTATTTCTGAGGGTAGACGGAGAAACATTGTCATAAGAAGAAAGTGCACACTGACTAGTGGAATTCAGATTGTTTATGAGTTCCTGCTCTACTTCATTGCAGGTTGTCATAGAGTATGACATCTGCAAACTATGCCGATGCCTTGTTTTATTCAGTGATGAAATTGGCATTGGATTCTCCACATGACTCACCTAGTAAGTTTTTCTTTTATTTGGTGTTTCACACTACACAAGGTTGTTGTAAATTGTAATTTTCTCTAGGTTGCTTTTTCTATTGCAATTTGACATAGAGTGCCGGGTTTTTGGCATTTTGCGGTGAGCGGTGCTAATTTTCCTGTTTCTTTATCAAAGAGAGAAACTTCTTTCTAAAGTGTAGATTCATATTCCCTTTATCAACTTGGATATCAACACCAAATGGAGATCTGTTGCTTAAATTGAAAGATCATTTAATATGTATGTCAAGTGTTGAAGCTAGCCCTTAAAGCTATAAGTCAATTACAAATAGTGGCACTTTTCTTGAGGTAAATAACATGGTAATGGTCTCATGGCTTCCACGTCCAGTTTCTGATATTAATTTTCTACTCTTTGTTGGTGTTCAGTTGTTTGCTATGTATGTGCATTTGCATTTATTTGTTCGTTATTTTGCTCTATAAATATGATATGGTTTAGATACTGAGTTTCAATTATTCATTTTCATCTTCTCTTAATCTCAGACACTAAATATTTGGCAAGATATTAAAGAATTTAGCTAGATGCACTTTCGTTCGTCTACTTTTATGTCTAATACATATATATATATATATATATATATATATATATATGTTATTTTTTCAGTTGAATTGGTCAAGAATGTTTCTACCGCAGTTAAAAAATGGAAAAAGCTTCTGAAATATTACTTGCCAAGCATTGATGAAGAGGTTAGTGTATTTTGTATTTTATTTATACATTGCTCCTCATGGCTTGTAGGTAAAGACCCCTCCCCCCCCCCTCCGGCAAAATTAAAAAGTAAGTGAAAAATTAGTTACCAGCTTGAGGATGTTACCATTCTAAAAAACAAAAAGAAGTTTCCAGCCTGTGGCATGTTGGGTGTGAAAGAAAATTAATTAAACAAATTTTGATCAAAGGTGTGTTAACATGTCACTTATCTGTTGGTTCTTTGTCTTACCCGAAGAAATGTCGATTCTTAGAAATTTTAGTAGTAATGTGTTTCCATCAGTTGTGGTATTTGGAAAGTAATTCACATGTTTAGCTCTCATGACTATTCTGATATTGGATCTGTCAAATTGAAGTAATATTGAAGTCTGAAGAAATGTGCTTGGAATCTGTGAAGGAGTATTCTCCATTATTTGTACAGGTATGTTGTTTCGCTCTAGAAGTTGCACTGTTTTTTCAGTCCATCTAGAGGATTGAATTAGTCTTTCCAGTTGTTTAGCTGTTAGATGTGCGGAGCAAAGGGTTAGATCTAGGCAACCTATAATGCTAATTCACTAAATAATTGATATGGTTAAATGCCAATGCCGTATTGCATTTCGGAAAGCTATCAGAAATCTTGTTGTCTTAACAAGAGTAGTTGCTAGTGTTCAAGATAATCTATATGAATATTACTTATAATGAAACCCTATATGAATATTTTTAATTTGCTGTCACAAGTTCCGATATACATTTGCTTTTGCTGTGTTGACATGATATATGTTTGATGTTCTGAAGAGCCTTATATTCCACTACTAGCTGAATGTCCTTGTTTGATTTGGACTACTACTGAGACAAAAGTTGAAAATAATGTTGTCTAGGAGAAAGTTGAAGTTCCCTTGTTTTTGTCCCATTGTCGACAAGGCTTTGCACCTTAGTCTCCATTTGCAATTTACTGCCTTCCACATTAAATAAGAGAAAAAAGGAGCATTGAAGGGTAAGTGACTCTGAGGATATGCAGTTGTTGTCACCCCCAAAATCGGGAGGTAGGTGACGGGCAATCAGTGCGTTAGACTTACTATAAGAGCAAACCAACATTCATTATATACTTAAACAGAGATAGTGCCGTGCATCATAATAACAGAAATGTCATAGTTTGAAACCATAAACATGTGGCTATTCGCCTAATATCATGTTGAACTTTTATACATAATCCATGAAATACACATGATATTATTCTGAACATAATTACATGACCACAATGTACGCATATAGCAAACATATTACCAAGTCCTATAGGCACGTTATCTACCCATTGCATGTAGGTATTAAATTCTACCCATTCCCTTTTTACTAACAACCCCAATTGTTCATACAAAGGTTATTACAGGTCCAATAATGAGTAAAGTAGCAATATTACATAACAGTGAATAGGCCTATAGTAGGCCCAAATAAAATAACTAAATACCCAGCATTGTCGGGCCTTCAATATCTCTTTACGTAGCACACCCAGGCCTTCAACAAAAGCCAGTTAATGTGTTTTCTTAGTGTTAGTCTCTCCTATCAAGGCATTCATCTTTGGGTCTCCGACTTCCGGCTTTTTCGTCTCTTCAGTCAACTGTCCCGGTTTTCCACGGCCATAGATTGCAATCTTTACGGACTGTGCCCATTCCAGATAGTTCTTCCCGTTTAATCGATGAGAAGTTAGCTGGAAGGACATGTGAGTGGAATTGCCTCCTTGCGACACCATTTTTTTCTGCCGGAGCTTCAAGAGAAGACTTTCGCTTCTCTTGATGTTGCAGAGTGGCGCTGTACGTGAAAGGCTGTTTTGGCCATAAGGTATTAGGGAGGAAAGTCCCGCTCTGATACCATGAAACTTTGGACACAGAAAAGGCAACATGTTGGCATCCCCTTCCAGAAACAAGGATTTTGAAAGCTCAATAACCTTGTAACATAGGTAAAGCATTTTGTCATTATAATACATATTGGCACATTTTAGAAAGCTGGTCCAACATGTCTTCTATACTCCAACATATATACCTCAACATCTGGATGTAAAGATTATTCCCATCAAAGTTTTCTATGGCTAAAAATTTGTAGTGGTGCTTTGAGAATAGATGATCCACAGTAGTAGTACAATATATATTGTTTCAGTTGTCCGTAACAATATTGTTGTTATACCTTTATCATGCTAACCTCTTATGCCAAACCAGGACAAGTAGGAAAAAAATGGTTTTTCCTACTTGTGAAGGAGAAATATTTTTCTTTAAAAATTCCCAACCCTACTCAATATTATTTGCTCTAATCAATACTAAAAAAAGTGGCTATCGAAAGAGAGGTTGGTGTACATAACTTTTCGTGCCATACATCAATTGTGGTATTCACGAAATACAAATTAGTATTTCGAGTATAATTTTGGACATAATTACTATATTTGCTCATGACATAAAATGGTCGCTTTTATTTCATGAACTTGTTGTCTTTTCTGTGTCCAAATTAGTTGCATTGATTCCTTTTATTTCTTAATGGCATTCAGCCCAAGTTAATAGAATCATTTGTGTAAACATCTGGTAGGAAAGTCAAGCGATCAACCGAGTAGAAATGAAATTCCACAATCAGCTGATGCGAAGAAGACGCTAAACATCAATGCAATTCAAGGAATTGTGCCATTAGGGTTAAGCCAAGTATTGGTGATGACTCCAATGGCTCCGGCGATGTCCACTGGTTCCGACGAAGATTCCACCGGCTCAATCAGGTGGATCATGGGCAGATAGAGTAGAGGCGGAAATTACTGAGACGAGGGAGATGAGTAAGGCACAATTGAGCCCTTAACAAGCTCATGGAGTAAAATTATGGAAACAGTACCGGAGGAGGAGGGTTTAAACCTAAATCGTGAGGGCAGGAGAAAATGTCAAATACAATGGATGATATCAAAGATGAAATTGTATATTGGAAAACAATAGTGATATGCTATGTTTTAGGATCTAATCCCCCACTGGCTGTAATTGATGGTTGCTTTTGGAGGATATGAGGAGGTTTGGGTATTGATAAAATTGCACAAGTCAATAGAGGAGTTTTTGTGGTACGATTTCACACAACTGAAAGTAGAATCAAAGTAATTGAGGTTCCAGGGATGCCCAAATTTTCAAGTGAAGCCTGCACAAAAAAGGAATATAAGGTTTATTTTAGTTCTTATTGTATAGAAGCTTGGTATATCAACAAAACTAATTCCTAATATAGGGCAAAATAAAATGTTAAGAACGCCATGAATAAGTAAATACACGTGCTCAACATTCCTTAGAATACTAAACTTGACTATGGTTCCTTAGGTCGTAGTTTAATAATTTTCCTTAGAATATATACTGAGCTATTTTTTTAAGGGGGATTAGTCTAACCATTTGACAACCATCATATGTCCACTATAGAGCCTAAGTGGTCCCGGCCATTTGAGGAATTAGTGGCCCAAATATGTTTTTCAGCAAAACTTATTAAAATCATGGTTATCTACCTATATTTAAGCAGGAATGTGGTGATTTATTTCAACAAGGGATCATACTATAAAATTCCAACCTCTCAAGTTTATTTTTCTATAAAGGAAATAGAGTCATAGATGAAGTTGTCGAAACAGTCTTAGTGGTTTTAAACAGCAGTCTCTTATTAATTTCTCTGTTGAGTTTGTTGTTATTCTATTTCTTGTTTCGGGATGTGAATAAGGCGTTAAATCATAACATAATTCACAAAAGTTATTACCTAAGCTTAGTAGTGTAACATATAAAGGCCATATTAACTTACTAGAGACTTGTTCCAAGATCGGTATATCAAGAAAAATTTGAAATATCACAAAATATTTCTACTGTACATCCACCATTGGCTAATAAAACTTATTGTTTCTCAAGTTGCCAGTAAGTATTAGTGCATGTTACTAATGGAAAAATAGGAGTGATTTTTGCCTTCTCTCTGATATAAAAAGAAATGGCCAAAAGTGAATTTTTCCAGAATGAGTTTTGAAATAGTTGTACACATGTATTGAGCTCTATTTCTTTTGCTTTTATTTTATTTTTTTAGAAAACCCCACAAATTGTACCAATGTACTCCATCCGTCTCATAATATGTGCCGTGATTCTCTTGTGCACGCCCTTTAAGAAAGAATAATGTTTTACTACTTTACCCTTATTAAATATTTTATGTGTCATCTATATCAATGATATTATCATATTTTTACCAAATGTGAATGCAATTGATTATTAAGGGTAAAAAAGGAAAAATATTATCAATTTTGTCTTGAACTTCTAAAATTATAAAAATAATTTGAGACAAACATTTTTAATAACCACGACACATGTTATGGGATGGAGAAAGTACTATTTGACAAGAACAATTTTATGTATTTGTCCGGGAGGAGCTGTCTAAGGATTTTGATGAGGTCGTTTTTGGCTTTATACAAATGAGGGAAAAGAAATAGTGGAGGTTAACAAATTGTCGCATTAATTCTAGTATTTTGGAAGTTCATTTATGACTTTTTACAAAATAATGGCATGAAGGTGAGCTACATTTTATATTGATTGTCTAAAGTAATAATCTCGCAGTTGTAGCATTAAACTAAAATCTGACTAATATTGCTAGAGAATTATTGGGAGTTTTCCGCATAGTAAATGACTTTTCAACTAGAGAAAGATTGATTTCAACCTCCCCTAAACGTAACCCAAAAAGTCGTCTATTTTTAAGTCTTTGACAACGTAAATACCACGATTAGTTTGCTTAGTGAAAGTGAAGGGTAAACATAAAAAAAGAAAGGGAAAAAGATATTCTCTTTAAACTATAAATATAGCACGGGTTAGCCAGTTATCGGACTGGTAACCGAAAAATAGCCAGTATTTGCAAAATTATTGAAAAATAGCCACTACTTTGCTGCAATACGGAAAGTTCCAGCATAATATACTGGAGATTGGTTCAGCTGTGTATGAACTTCCCGCATATTATGCTGGAACTCCAACACACAGACTGGAGAATGGAGCATATGTGTATGAACTTTTAGCATATTATGTTGGACCAGTATATTATGCTGGAAGTCCAGTATATTATACTGGAACTCCAGTATATTATGCTGGAATATTTTCCGAATTTTGAACAGTATTTTCGTTCAAATTTTTCTTTACATGAAAAGTGGTTAAATTTCGATTACTTTTGAAACTGTGGCTATTTTTTAATTACCACTTATAAATCTGGCTATTTTTGAATTTCTCCCCTTTAAACTTGACTAGACTATATATGTTTGGGCCCTCCCTTTGGAAACACATACCGAGTTTGTTGTTAAAATATCATGATATAGCCAGTTTTCACACTGGTCAATGAAAAATAGCCAGCGTTTATCAAGTCAATGAAAAATAGCCACTATTTTGCTGCAACAGGGACCGGTCCAGTATAATATACGGGAGTTCTGGTGCATTTGTGTACGAACTCCAGCATATTATGCTGGACCGGTATACTTTGCTAACTCTTGTAAAATTTGCGGGAGACTGGAGCACCAGTGCTCCAAACTCCAGTATATTATATTGGACAATTATACTTGCTGGAACTCCCGTAAAATTTGCGGGAGTTCCAGCATAATTATGCTTGAACTCCCGTAAAATTTGCGGGAGTTCCAGCATAGTTATCCTGGAACTCCCGTAAAATTTACAGCAGTTCAAGCATACTTATGCTGGAACTCCCGTAAAATTTGCGGGCGTATTTTTCCGATTTTGAACAGTGTTTTCGCTTAGAGTTAAAGTGGCTAAATTTCGATGACTTTTGGAACTTGACTATTTTTCAACGACCAGTGGTAAATCTGGCTATTTTTGAATTTCTCCCAGTTTGTTGTCTTGGGTAAAAGCTACGAAGACTTATTACATCAACGAAATAGATTTTTAAAAGAATACTAATCTTTCCACATGTCGAGACAACTTGAGAAGAAAGAAAGAAAGAAAAGGAGAAGGTGAGAGAAAAACATTTGTTGCTTTCTTTGTTTGGTTTGTGGATGTAATAAAAAAAAGTAAAGGGAATTTGTTTTACTTTGCTCTCTCAATGAAGTGAATTTGTGAGACCAAAAGAAAACAATTTTCTCTAGTTTTATTATTTTCATCCTCTAGACAACTCAAGCAAGAGAAGAAAGTTATGAAACTATCAAATTATAGAGAGTGGCCTTTAATTTATTACGATTCAAATTATAGCTATTTAACTAGTGAATTGTTCTTTGAGGTTTTTTTCATGAGTTTCGGAGTTAATGACTAGTATTATGTTAATACCTTCGGCGTTGCTGGGGGAAAATTACAAATAGCCACTTTCAGTTCCTACAACAACAATAACAAACCTAGTATATTCTCACAAGAGTTTGGGGAGGGTTGTGTGTACACAGATCTTATCCCTACCTAGTGAAAATAGAGAAGCTTTTCCAATAGACCCTCGGCTCAGAAAAGACGCTACTTCCGGTCCCTGCAATCAAAAAATAGCCACTCCAAGATGGTGGTTATTTTGTAAAGACACAATTGAAATGTAGCAATTGGATGCTATTTCCTGTGTTGCTGGAGTGGCAGCCCAACCCATAATATTCATGGGCTGAGGAAATGCATACCTAAGTTGGTAATGGAAAAATGGCGTTGAATGGCCAGTTTACTTTGTTATTATTTAGCCACGATTTGAAATGTAATTGAGAAATTGCCACTTCTTAATACGAAAATAAAAATTACTTCATCCTTGTAATCCCCAGTCATGAAAGGAATCTTCACTACTTTGCCGACTTTAAGTTCGCCACAAGCATTCAACCGTTGCAACTTACAAGGTCTAGGATGATTGAAAGTTTTCAACTTTAACTCTTTCACTAAGGTAGCACTCACCAAATTGTCACAACTTGCTCCATCAACTACCAAAGTGCACATCCTATCCAAATCAAACATCTAGTGTAAAACATATTATGCCTTTGTGTATTTTTCACTTCTTCCTCCATAGAAGTAGACAAAGCCTTTCTCACCAACATATCTTCATTCCTCCTATATTCTCCATTAGAAACTTGTTGGATGTCATCCAACTCATTCAAGGTGGTCTCATGATCATGTTGAAAAAGTAGGTTGTTAATCATTAGAGGCTCTTGAGGTGGTATGGGTGGTGGAGGAGGGAGATTGTCCCTCCTTGGTGGTACTTGAGGCATATGTTGTGGAGGTAGAGTTAGTGGTGGTCTAGGTTGTGGTGAAGCCCGAAATTGATAAGGTAGTAGTTGATGTACTTGTGGTGGTTGAAGTGTGGTTGGGGGTTGTAGTTGGTGTTGGGAGTGGGGTGGTGGATAAGTGTAAGGTGCATTGTAACAAACATCAAAAAACACAACTTGGCTTGGCATAGTATAAGCATCATAATCTCCCCATGGACTAGGAGAATGACTTGTGAATTGATTTGCACTCCAAACTCCATATCCAATATCTTGCTTTGCCACCAACTTATCCTCAAAGTATTTAGGAATGAAGGAATGCCTCCTTCCATTTATATCAACCACATACCTATTCCATTCTACATCAATCAGAAGATTATGATCAAGAAACCAAGGCTTTCTCAATCGTACATGGCAATACCTCATAGGATATACATCACACCAAACCACTTCTTTAAAGTCTCATTTGGTTATAGTAACCATCACACCTCTATCAACTCGCTCACCCCGAAATTTATAAGGCGATTCCCTTGGAATACAACTCAATCCCAACCATTCAACAAAGGAAGAAGTAATAAAGTTGGTCGCATAGTGAGTACTTATAGCAACCAAGCAACCATCATAGCCTTCTACATTCGCTTCATAGTGCCTCAAATTTATCTTTCTCGCACTTTCATCATGAAACATTTCAACACTTGGAGAAGCACAATTAGTCCCGTAAGATGAACCCACATAACCATCCATATCTCCCTTGTGACTCCTTGTACCTACAAAAGAAAACTTAAAAAGAAAGTCGGTTAGTAAAAATAGGACCTCCCAATTCACTCCCTTAGTGTATCACTCAACACTTGTGTTTACACTCAAAGGTCAAAGGCAAAAGCGACATCGCTCAATTGAACTCACCACTCAAGCCTTTTTTCACACAAGGGTATCTAAAAGTTCTCTTCACAACCAATGTTCTCAAATCAATCCAAATAGGCAATCAAGTATCGGTTCGGAATGGAATTTATGCGACACCAAAGAAAGAACAATTAAAAACTAACGGACTTGAGCCAAACAAGTGTAATGACCCGACCGGTCGTTTTGAATTTTTGCACTTCGATCGCCAGTTCTCG
>NW_017675268.1:31390-34818 GCF_001879085.1 Nicotiana attenuata | reverse complement strand
AGCAACATGTCAAGCGCAACGATATTGGTGGTCGTTGGTGGCGGTGGTGGAAAGTTGCGGTTGTTCGAGCGGTAGCGACCGGCGACGGTTGGTCGACGCTTGGTGGTTGGCGGCGACGGTTTGAAGTCGGAATCACTTATGGTGGTTGCGACAATGGGGGTTCCTCATGATTAATGGTGGTTGGTCATCCATATGCTTTTGTTATAATATTATGTATTTTATCTGTTTTTTATTAATTTTTATGCATTTTTTGTATATGGCCGTGTCAGGACGTCGCAAGACATGGCCATGCCACGTGTTATGTCATGGGCGGCTTTCCAGCCATGCCCCATGACCCCTTGGGCGCGCCCCGTGGCGTCCTAGCGAACCTCCCAATGCCTAGCGCCACGGACGGCCCCGTGGTCTTGGCCGCGCCAAGTGACAAGCGCGCAGGTGCCTCTGTCGCCCCACCGATATCCCTCGCGAGAACCATGCCGCAGGTAGAAGCCAACAGCGCCGCGCGCGCAGACCGTGATGCCAAAGACACTGCTGCTGACAACGGGCCTGCTGCTGCCTTATAGAAAACTAAGTCATTTTCATTGTAAATATAGAGTAGTTTATTTCATGCACTTTCCATTATGTTTCTCTAGCTTAATTAGGTCTACTCCTGTAACTTTGGTTTATTTTTTTTAAGTACTATTAGGGGGGATCAAGCAATCAAAACTTTCTAGCAAGCAAGCAATTCTCTGTACTGGTGTCTCTCCCCCTCGACACCGCGTTGTTTTTCTGTAATAGCTTTCATTAATGCAATCAAGCTTTCTTTCATTCTGAATTCTCATTTCTGTTCTCTCAATTGCTCTTGACATTGGTTTTCCCGTACGGCACTGACAATCTCGTCTAGCGTACGGAGGGGACCTCAGTTGGCGGACAGCAACTGGACTGACATCAGTTGCCTAGCCGTACGTCGCCCTTCCAAGGAATCTCAGGAAGGCGCCGCGTATCAGTTAGGACGTCGCAGGACGTGGCAGGTGTTAGACCCTAACTCTTTGTCATCGGGCGTGGCACGACAGTGGCAAGGATTTGGGCATGATGGCCTTGTCATTGTCTATGTGCGGGCGAAACGATCATGCGGACGACGGACAAGACATTGTCATCGAGGGCTGTTGTGGGCAAGTATTGGCCAAGGCCTTGGGATAGGCAAGGCGCGCTTGGCAAAGGAGCTGCATGGGCAATGTTAGGGCGGCATGGCACGGCATGCGCGCGAAAGTTAGTGGCATGGCACTTTGGGTTGTGGCAGCTAAGTGCGGGCTAAGCTACGGCAAGGCGGGAATGCGGGATGATGGAAAAGGCTTTCAATAGCTAAGGCAAGGCTATGTAAAGGAAAATACAAGCAATGGCACGAGGGATATGAAGGTTGACATGGGCAAGGCAGAAAACTAGGCCAAGGCAGTGCGCGAGCGGCAGCGCGGGCGGCAAAATCATGGCAGCGGGTTGCGGGCAAGACATTGGCGCGGAGCAATGTCAAATTGAGCTAAGGCTTGGCACAAAGCAAGCCTTGGGCGAAATTCAGCTGGCCAAATGAAGATGGCACATGCAATGCACATGGAAAGCAGTTTTGGCGGTTCTCTTGTCATAACCTCTTTGTCCCATGACTGATTATGCTTGTACCCATTATCCATTTCGTGTATATCATGTCCTAAGTAGTTGGGGATGTCAACTACATGTTAGGATCAGATTTAGCCTTAGCCCGAAAAGTGGCAAAAACTGTAGACGACAAGTGTCATGTGCTGTCAAGTTCTAAGGGCTGCCTATGTTTTATAAATAGGGCCTTTGGGACTTAGTCAGATTGATGTTGGTAATTTCGTGTGAAATATAAGTGGGAAACAAGAGTGAAACGTGAGGGTTTCAAAGTGTTTCAAAGGGGACTAAGGCTAGGCTTGGGCAGGTCTTAGTGTTGGCCAAGAACGACTTGTGTTCTTTGTCAAAAGTGGGCTGTGAGCGGATTGTGTTCATAGCAAAGTGAGGGTCCTTTGTATGTTTTCGAAATTAATACAAGGGTTGGGAATTTTCCCGTATTGGCTTTGTGTTCTTACTGAATTTACAGATTTGCTGCCTAAAATTTTATTAAGGCCAAACTTGCTGAAATTTGGCTAAGTGTCAAGGAGGGCTGAGTCAAGTGCGGAACTTGACTGCCTCGCGGGTGTGACTTTGGGCTGACCAAAAACGCCCCCGTGACAACTGGTATCAGAGTGGAGCAGGTTTGTGGCAGTGGCAAGACGACCGGTGGCAGATTTCGTGGTGTTATTTGAGAACTTGGCTGGTGGCACAAATGCAGAACTGCGTCAAAGGGTTGAGCAGTTGGAAGCACTGGTTGGGCAGGCTCTTGAAGTAGATGGCGATTCTTCTGTTCTTGCTAGAATGGCACGCTTGGAGGCAGATTATGCGGCGAGGCATGAAACTACGCTGGCAGAAATGGCCTTGGTATGCAAAGAGAAGGAAGAACTACGCGAGGAAGTGGTTTAACTTCGAAGGGAATTGCAAAATTCTGCCCCTAGAAGTGATGAACGCACTAAGTTGAGGATTCCGGAGCCAAAGGCTTATGGTGGTGCTAGAAGTGCCAAAGAATTGGAAAATTTCTTGTGGGATATGGAGCAGTATTACCAAGCTGCTCGTGTGCCGGATGATGAAAAGGTGGTGATCACACCAATGTACTTGACTGATGATGCAAAGGTATGGTGGCGTACACGAGTTGAGGATGGGGAAAGTGCTGGACTGCCCAAGATTAAAACTTGGGAAATGCTGAAGAAGGAATTAAAATCCTAATTCCTTCCAACTAACTCGTCATGGGTTGCACAAGATGGACTGCGTCGCTTGAAACAAAGTGGCACGGTGAGGGAGTATGTCAAGGAATTTTCGTCCTTGATGCCGAATGTAAGTAATATTGCAGAGGAAGACAAGCTGCATTACTTCATGAGTGGTTTGAAGGGTTGGGCGCAATTGGAGTTGAGAAGGCAGAATGTTCAAAGCCTCTCTACTGCCATTGCAGTGGCAGATGCGTTGGCGGACCTAAACATAGGTGATGAACCTGCTCAAAGTTCGCATTCAAAGTCTGATGGAAGGAAAGACAACGCAAAGGAATGGAAGAAAAGCTGGAAGGGCCAAGCTGCTGAAAATGAGGGACTTGTCAAGAATGTGAGACAGGAAATTCACAATGGCAATGAAAGGAGAGGCAAATTCTAAGGCTGCTTTACTTGTGGTGGACCGCACTTGAAGAAGGACTGTCCGGTGCAGGCTAGAGTGAATGCAATGCTAGCTGCAGAAAATCAGGAACAAGTGGCGGAGGCAAATGCTATAGTGGCAGATGTGAATGGAGCACCAGGGGCGTTGTTTGTCAACAACCCCTTGGGGCTGATTAATTGAGTTGGCTCGACGAGGACGTCGATTTCAAA
>NW_017675268.1:16390-23890 GCF_001879085.1 Nicotiana attenuata | reverse complement strand
TGAGTTTCAACCACCACTTGTCGTGACGTCCGTCGTTGTGGACTCGCATTTATGCCAACCGCATGCTCGGGGCGCACGGGAGGCCATTATCCATCCCACGACACCACCGCGACCATGAGACTGGGCGCAGTGTGTGGGGGCGACACGATGCGTGACGCCTAGGCAGACGTGCCCTCGGCCTAATGGCTTCGGGCGTAACTTGCATTCAAAGACTCGATGGTTCACGGGATTCTGCAATTCACACCACGTATCGGATTTCGCTACGTTCTTCATCGATACGAGAGCCGAGATATCCGTTATTGAGAGTCGTTTGTGTTTTATAAGAAGCACAAGTCCCCCCGCGCGCATCGCGAACGGGGCGCGAGGGGCAGGCTTTCTATTTAGTATTCCTTGGCACTTTTCGTGCCGGGGTTCGTTAATCACCCGGCACGCACGCGAGCACGCGTCCTGGGGATAGGAGGGAGCCGCGCGGACGGAGGCCGAAGCACCCCGGCCGCGCCGCTCTCCGGTGTTTATACAAGTTCGCGGGTCGTTCTACTTTGCAGGTTTCGACAATGATCCTTCCGCAGGTTCACCTACGGAAACTTTGTTACGACTTCTCCTTCCTCTAAATGATAAGGTTCAATAGACTTCTCGCGACGTCGCGGGCAGCGAACCGCCCATGTCGCCGCGATGCGAACATTTCACCGGATCATTCACGGTAGGAGCGACAGGCGGTGTGTACAAAGGGCAAAGACATAGTCAACGCGAGCTGATGACTCGCGCTTACTAGGAATTCCTCGTTGAAGACCAACAATTGCTATGATCTATCCCCATCACGATGAAATTTCAAAGATTACCCGGGCCTGTCAGCCAAGGCTATAAACTCATTGAATACATCAGTGTAGCGCGTGTGCGATCCAGAACATCTAAGGGCATCCGCCGATCCCTGGTCGGCATCGTTTATGGTTGAAGGACGATATCTGATCGTCTTCGAGCCCCTAACTCTCGTTCTTGATTAATGAAAACACCTTGGCAAATGCTTTTGCAGTTGTTCGTCTTTCATAAATCCAAGAATTTCACCTCTGACTATGAGATACGAATGCCCCCGACTGTCCCTGTTAATCATTATTTCGATCCCAAAGGCCAACGTAATCGGACCGAAATCCTATAATGTTATCCCATGCTAATGTATACAGAGCGTAGGCTTGCTTTGAGCACTCTAATTTCTTCAAAGTAAAAGTGTCGGAGGCACGACCCCGCCAGTTAAGGGCAGGAGCGCATCGCTGGCAGAAGGGACGAGAGGACCGGTGCACACCAAAGGCGGACCGGCCGGCCCATCCCAAAGTCCAACTACGAGCTTTTTAACTTCAACAACTTAAATATACGCTATTGGAACTGGAATCACCGCGGCTGCTGGCACCAGACTTGCCCTCCAATGGATCCTCGTAAAGGGATTTAGATTGTACTCATTCCAATTACCAGACTCATAAAGCCCGGTATTGTTATTTATTGTCACTACCTCCCCGTGCCAGGATTGGGTAATTTGCGCGCCTGCTGCCTTCCTTGGATGTGGTAGCCGTTTCTCAGGCTCCCTCTCCGGAATCGAACCCTAATTCTCCGTCACCCATCACCACCATGGTAGGTGTCACGGGGGCGTTTTTGGTCAGTCAAAAGTCACACCCGCGTAGCAGTCAAGTCCCGCACTTGACTCAGCCTTCCTTCGCACTTAGCCAAATTTCAGCAAGTTTGGCATTAATAAAATTTTAGGCAGCAAATCATAAAATCAGTAGGAACACAAAGCCAATACGGGAAAATACCCAACCCTTGTATTAATTTCGAAAATATACAAAGGACCCTCACTTTGCTATGAACACAATCCGCTCACAGCCCACTTTTGGCAAGAACACAAGTCGTTCTTGGCCAACACTAAGACCTGCCCTATGCCCAGCCTTAGCCCCTTCGAAACACTTTGAAACCTCACGTTTCACTCTTGTTTCCCACTTATAATTTCATACGAAATTACCACACACTTCTGCCTAAGTCCAAAGGCCCTATTTATAGAACATAGGCAGCCCTTAAACTTGACAGCACATGACACTTGTCGTCTACAGCTTTTGCCACGTGTCGGGCTAAGTTTAAATCTTGTTCCTAACATGTAGTTGACATCCCCAACTACTTAGGACACATTATACACGAAATAGATCATGGCTACAAGCATTATCAGATCATGGGACAAAAAGTTGAGATAAGGTAACCGCCAAAACTGCCCTCCATGTGCATTGCATGTGCTTCCTTCACTTGGCCAGCTGAATTTTGCCCAAGGCATGCTTTGTGCCATGCCTTAGCTCACTTTGACATTGCTCCACGCCAATTTCTTGCCCGCAACCCGCTGCCATGATTTTCCCGCACACGTCCGGTGTCGCTGCCGCCCGCACACTGCCTTGGCCTAGTTTTCTGCCTTGCCCATTGTCAACCTTCATTTCCCTCGTGCCAATGCTTGTATTTTCTTTCCCACAGCCTTGCCTTAGCTATTGAAAGCCTTTGCCATTATCCTGTCTTTCCGCTTTGCCTTAGCTTAGCCCGCACATAGCTGCCACAACCCAAAAGTGCCATGCCTCCGACTTTGGCGCGCATGCCGTGCCATGCCGCCCTAACATTGCCCATGCTGCCTCATCAAGGCTTTGCCAAACGCGCCTTGCCTGTCCCAAGGCCTTGGCCAATACTTGCCCACAACAGCCCTCAATGACAATGTCATGTCCGTCGCCCGCATGATCATTTTGCCCGCACATAGGCCATTGACAAGGCCATCACGCCCAAATCCTTGCCACAGCCGTGCCACGCCCGATGACAAAGAGTCAGGTCCTAACAAACCACCCACACCCTTTGAAATCGACGTCCTCGTCGAGCCAACTCAATTTATCAACCCCAAGGGATTGTTGACAAACAACACCCCGGGTGCTCCCTTCACATCTGCCACTATGGCATTTCCCTCCGCCACTTGTTCCTGTTTCTCCGCAGCTAGCATTGCATTTACCCTAGCCTGCACCGGACAGTCCTTCTTCAAGTGCGGTCCACCACAAGTAAAGCAGCCTTTAAATTTGCTTCTCCTTTCCTTGCCATTGTGAATAATGTCTCACAGTCTTGACAAGTCCCTCATTTTCAGCAGCTTGGCCCTTCCCGTTTTTCTTCCATTCCCTTGCTTTGTCCTTCCTTCTGTCGGACTTTGAATGCGAAATTTCAGTAGGTTCATCACATATATTCAGGTCCGCTAACGCATCTGCCGCTGCAATGGCAGTAGAGAGGCTTTGCACATTTTGCCTTCTCAACTCCAATTGCGCCCAACCCTTCAATCCACTCATGAAGTAATGCAGCTTGTCTTCCTCTGCCATATTACTTACATTCAGCATCAAGGACGAAAATTCCTTGACATACTCCCTCACCGTGCCACTTTGTTTCAAGCGACGCAGTCCATCTCGTGCCATCCACGACGAGTTTGTTGGAAGGAATTGGGATTTTAATTCCTTCTTCAGCATCTCCCAAGTTTCAATCTTGGGCAGTCCAGCACTTTCCCCATCCGCAACTCGTGTACGCCACCACACCTTTGCATCATCCGTCAAGTACATTGGTGTGATCACCACTTTTTCATCATCCGGCACACGAGCAGCTTGGAAATACTGCTCCATATCCCACAAGAAATTTTCCAACTCTTTGGCACTTCTAGCACCACCATAAGCCTTTGGCTCCGGAATCCTCAACTTAGTGCGCTCATCACTTCTAGGGGCAGAATTTTGCAATGCCCTTCGAAGTTCAGCCACCTCCTCGCGTAGTTCTTCTTTCTCTTGGCGTACCAAGGCCATTTCTGCCAGCGTAGTTTCGTGTCTCGCCGCATAATCTGCCTCCAAACGTGCCATTCTAGCAAGAACAGAAGAATCACCACCAACTTCAAGAGCCTGCCCAACCAGTGCTTCCAACTGCTCAACTCTTTGACGCAGTTCCGCATTTGTGCCACCAGCCATGTTCTCAAATAACACCACGAAATCTGCCACCGGTCGTCTTGCCACTGCCATGAACCTGGCTCTGATATCAGTTGTCACGGGGGCGTTTTTGGTCAGTCAAAAGTCACACCCGCGCGGCAGTCAAGTCCCGCACTTGACTCAGCCTTCCTTCGCACTTAGCCAAATTTCAGCAAGTTTGGCGTTAATAAAATTTTAGGCAGCAAATCATAAAATCAGTAGGAACACAAAGCCAATACGGGAAAATTCCCAACCCTTGTATTAATTTCAAAAATATACAAAGGACCCTCACTTTGCTATGAACACAATCCGCTCACAGCCCACTTTTGCCAAGAACACAAGTCGTTCTTGGCCAACACTAAGACCTGCCCTATGCCCAGCCTTAGCCCCTTTGAAACACTTTGAAACCCTCACGTTTCACTCTTGTTTCCCACTTATAATTTCACACGAAATTACCACACACTTCTGCCTAAGTCCAAAGGCCCTATTTATAGAACATAGGCAGCCCTTAAACTTGACAGCACATGACACTTGTCGTCTACAGCTTTTGCCACTTGTCGAGCTAAGTTTAAATCTTGTTCCTAACATGTAGTTGACATCCCCAACTACTTAGGACACATTATACACGAAATAGATCATGGCTACAAGCATTATCATATCATGGGACAAAGAAGTTGAGATAAGGTAACCGCCAAAACTGCCCTCCATGTGCATTGCATGTGCTTCCTTCACTTGGCCAGCTGAATTTCGCCCAAGGCATGCTTTGTGCCATGCCTTAGCTCACTTTGACATTGCTCCGCGCCAATGTCTTGCCCGCAACCCGCTGCCATGATTTTCCCGCACACGTCCGGCGTCGCTGCCGCCCGCACACTGCCTTGGCCTAGTTTTCTGCCTTGCCCATTGTCAACCTTCATTTCCCTCGTGTCAATGCTTGTATTTTCTTTCCCATAGCCTTGCCTTAGCTATTGAAAGCCTTTGCCATTATCCTGCCTTTCCGCTTTGCCTTAGCTTAGCCCGCACATAGCTGCCACAACCCAAAAGTGCCATGCCTCCGACTTTGGCACGCATACCGTGCCATGCCGCCCTAACATTGCCCATGCTGCCTCATCAAGCCTTTGCCAAGCGCGCCTTGCCTGTCCCAAGGCCTTGGCCAATACTTGCCCACAACAACCCTCAATGCCAATGTCATGTCCGTCGTCCGCATGATCGTTTTGCCCGCACATAGGCCATTGACAAGGCCATCACGCCCAAATCCTTGCCACAGCCGTGCCACGCCCGATGACANGGGCAAGTGTGACGGACTACGCTTCTATTTGAGAGCTAAGGTGTGACGGACTACGCCAAAATATGAGTGGGCTGCATGCAAGCAAAGGCCAAGACCTTGACGGAACTAGGCGGGCTGGACGGAAGCTTGACAAGGAAAAACGGGAAAGACCTCGGCGCTAAAATGGGGTAGCTTAGTGCCAAGGCAGTGGCATTGGCAATATGATGTTGCCATGACTTAGGTGAGCGGGCTGACACCTAAGGAACTTGTGGGCAAACGGCTTAGCAAAGGGAATGACATCATGGCTTGGTGACTTGATGCCAAAATCAGCTTGGCATTGTCAAAGGGCAGACTTGATCAAGTAGGGGCGACTTGACAAGAACAACCAACTGTGGCAGTGGGCGTGCGTGCGGCTAAGTCATGGGAGACGAGCTGTGGCGATGGCATTGAGCGGGAGCAGTGTCAAAGGCCAAGGCTGGGCACAAAGCCAGCCCTGGGCGTGCAGCAGCTGGCCAAGAAACGCGCACATGCAGCGCACATGGAGTGGTTTTCAAGTGTGCTGTGCACATGCACGTTTTTAGGCATGTCCTAGACGTTTTTGATCATGGGGATCATGTCCTATCAGTTGGGGGATGTCAACTGAAAATAGGAAATAGTTTTGGGCTCACTACACTATATATATGTGTGTTAGCAGCCCCAAAAACGGGCTAAGTACCTAGGGACAGAAATTAGCAAAGATGTAGGCATAGGGTTGTCTATGTCAAGGCTTGAGCATGGCAAAATCTGTGCCATTTCCTTGCCAAACGAGTGGGCAGCACGAGCGGCCTTAGGCGGGGGCTTTTATAGGGTAGAATCGTGCAAGTGTCGGCCATTTTTGTGAGTTGGTGCCTGCCAAGGGTCGAAGCACCTTGCCAAACTCGAGAATTTCCTTTGTAATTGATTTTATAAAAGGTTGGGAAAAGGTTCCCGTAAATTTGCTTGTGTCCTTCTATATTAACATTGCCTTAAATTGATTCTAAGTGTTAAACCTCGAAAGTGAAAGAAAATCGGGCAAGGCTGAAGCCAAGTGGGGACTTGACTGCCGCACAGCGGGCAGCATTTTTGGCTGACAGAAAACGCCCCTGTGACAGTAGGCCACTATCCTACCACTGAAAGTTGATAGGGCAAAAATTTGAATGATGCGTCCCCGGCACGATGGCCGTGCGATCCGTCTAGTTTTCATGAACCACCGCAGGAACGGGCAGGGCCCGCGTCGACCTTTCATCTAATAAATGCATCCCTTCTAGAAGTCGGGGTTTGTTGCACGTATTAGCTCAAGAATTAATACGGTTATCCGAGTAGTAGATACCATCAAACAAACTATAACTGATTTAATGAGCCATTCGCAGTTTCACAGTCTGAATTTGTTCATACTTACACATGCATGGCTTAATCTTTGAGACAAGCATATGACTACTGGCAGGATCAACCAGGTAGCATTCCTCATTGACGCAGGCGTCGCATGAGCATGGCCGACCAAAAGGGCACGGCCATGTCCAAGACGAGCACGACCGTCATTCGTAAGGAGCATTCTTTGGGCATATAGGAGCCAATGAAGACCCCATGCCCATTGCGTTTACCAAATCCGAGAGTCCGAGCATACTAGTCGTGGACCAAGCCATCGCAGGGCGAAGCGAGGACGACCTGGGACACAATTGCAGCTTTTGGTTCACCCCGTACGTCGAACGCGAGAGGGGAAAGCCAACCGATTGTGCTTGATAATGCCTTGGCATTAGGTATGCAACACAGAAAACCGACGTCGAACAAGCCTAATTTGCGCTTGTGCCATGACTGAGATGGCATGCGGGCTAGGACGTCGCTGCTCCAGCAGGGATCCAACCTAGCCACACAAGCCGAACACCACTCATGTGGCGCACGTACACTTGCCTCGCCAATGCATGCCAACAACAGACCCAACACGCGACGCGCAACCATGTGTTGTTGCCGATACCAACATTGCAAAGCGAAGACAAGCCCCGCAAAGCACGAAAAAAGGGGTTGGAGCATAGAAACGAAGAACGTGCCACAAGTTAAAGGCACGAACACAGCCCACAACAACCGATGGCAATGGGCAATGTACAAAGCTTCGCCCCATGTGCATGGCACCTTGCAGCGCTAGTTGCGTGATGCTTCGCGTTTCGTTGCCAAAAGCCATCAGCCGCCACGAGCGATGTCGCCACCCGATGTTGCCCGCAGCAACCG
>NW_017675268.1:9860-12296 GCF_001879085.1 Nicotiana attenuata | reverse complement strand
AGAGAGAGAGAGAGAGAGAGAGAGAGAGAGAGAGAGAGCTAATGTTATATCGAATATAGCTTATATACTATACACTTAGTGTGTGTGTGTGTGTATATATATATATATACACTATACTATACTATATATACTATACACACTACTAAAAATAGTTGTTTACCGACACAGCAGTACCGACGGACTTTTTTCTGCCGCTTATATTAATTAGTAAGTGTATTAGTTGTAATTAGCTTATAGATTGACATTACACTAAGTATAAGTCCTTTAGTAGTATCCTTAAGTAATGTTAGGTTTGATTCAACCGTAAATTGATAATTATATTACGTAGAAGTGTAAAGTGACAATTAGATTATATAAATTGATAATTACACTAAGCATAAGTGGACTGGCCGATGATTTATTCTAAATTCATAATCACACTACCTAAATGTATAGTATACACACACACACACACACACACATCTTAAATTGATAATTACGGTAGTAGAACTGTATTAATGGTATCCTTAAATAACATTAACAATTAGTGACTAGTGGTATCCTTATATAGGTCACGTTAGTGATTAATTAGCCGATACATTGATAATTATACACTAAATGGAAGTGTATTGACGATATTTGTGAGAAATGTTTGTGATTGTTTATCTTTAGTTTGTGAGAAGTGTATTAGTGACAATTATCTTATATAAATTGATAATTGCACCAAGCATAAGTGGATTGGCCATAATCCATGAATATGTGGCTATTCACCTAATATCATATTGAAATTTATACATATCCATGAAATACACCTGATATTATTCTGAACATAATTACATGACCCACAATGTACGCATATAGCAAACATATTACCAAGTCCTATAGGCACGTTATCTACCTATTACATGTAGGTATTAAATTCTACCCATTCCCTTTTTACTAACAAGCCCAATTGTTCATACAAAGGTTATTACAGGTCCAATAATATTAGAATAATTACACATAATATTATTCTAATATTAGAATAATTACACATAATATTACACATAAATTATATAGTAAGAAGAATTATATGTTAGATTTTGTAAAATATTAGTTTGATTTTAATTGATTCATAGTAATCTGTTAGCTAGAATTTAATTAATTGTCAATTTGATATTTTATATAATAATTACATACTAGGTAATTTGTTAGCTAATATATACATCTTAATATAGCTAATGTAAAATTGAATATAGCTTATATACTATACACTTAGTGTGTGTGTGTATATATATATATACACACACATCGAATATGGCTTTTACACTATACACTTAGTATTAAACATTGAATATTAAAATTTAGGATCTTTACTCAATACTATATATCGAATATAACTTATATACTATACAATTAGTATATATATATATATATATATATATATATATATATATATATATATATATATATATATATATTGAATATAACTTATATACTATACACTTAGTATCTATACTACTATACCATATAGTTCTTACATATAGTTCTATAATAGCACTATACTATACCCGTCCAAGCCCACGCCTGCCAGGCCCAACCGGTTTCCCTCCCCTTTAATTAAAAAAACCTATCCCATTCTAAAGAGAAATTTTATTTTGAGCGAGACTCAACCAACAAAACTTGTATGAGGCACCTCTAGTTATTAGACAAGTGAAAAAGTGGGTCCCACGTGGCAGGCTCCATCGTTGGACTCTCTAGCACTAATCGTATTTCCCATTTAATTCCTTTCTATTAAGAATTACTACTATCTTTTTTGCATATTTACTGAAAAGTGGGTCCTAGATTACTTATGCTCCTCTTTCTCCTCTCTTCCTTTTTCTTCTTTCTCCTTAGGGGTGTTCACGGTTTGATAGAAAAACCGATCCAAACCGAAAACCGAACAAAACCGATTAAGTAAACCGATATTTTTTTTGATTTGGATTGGTTTTGGTTTTAAATTTAAAAAACCGATAATATTTGGTTTGGTTTTGGTTCTATTTTAAAAAACCAAAAAATAAACCGAACCAAACCGATTAATTATAAACAAAATTTAATAATTATTTATATACAATATAATATCTTTTTGTTAATAATTTTAATTGTTATTTTGAATTTTGGTTTATCCTGTTATATCTTATAAGATTGCCTAAGCCCAAAACAATAGGATTCGACTAATTTTCTTTTCATTAGTAGACTCTAATTCTCTTACCCTCCGCACATACTTTTGCCTAAAAGAAGAGTTAAAAAAAATCACCACAAGAGTAAAGAAAGCACATTCAAATTGCAAGACTACAATGGCTAAAGCTTGAGAAAGCAAACTTTTAGTTTGTTTTTTGTTCGTTCTTTTCATATAAATATGTAAATAAACTTTCAGTTCTCAAAGAAATATATAAAAAGCATAAATTTGGCCAATTATTTTCAGATTGTTGTCTAGCG
>NW_017675268.1:0-5690 GCF_001879085.1 Nicotiana attenuata | reverse complement strand
GACAGACCTACAACAGATACATCATTGATCAATTCAACTTCCAGGAATTGGACTTGTCTTCAGCATTAGAGTCAACTGCACATGTGCTTTGCATGTGCCTTTAACTTCCACAGCACATGCATAGCACACCTCTTTCAGCACATGCCTTGCACACTTGCCTTCCAGCTTTTTGCCCACACTTAGTCTACTGCCTTGCCTTGTTTTGGAACATGCCTCGCCCATAAGTTCATAGCCATGCCTTTCCACAAACTTAGTCATCCCACTGATCCACGCATGCCTTTGTCAAGTGCCATGCCTTCGTTGCCATTGCCGATGCCCACGAACCAAGGCTGCCTTGCCAACACTCAAGGCACCTTGCCTAGCTGACTTGTCTAAGTCCATCACCAACTTAGACACACACCCAGCTTTGACCATTGCTTGTCAACACTTCCACAAACCCATGTCAAGGGGCAATGTACAAGCCCTTGACACGGATTCTGCCCGACCTTCGTCAAGTCTCATTGTTAGGGGCTAACAGTAGGTGTTAGACCCTTGACAAAGCTGATCGGCAAGCGGCATGGCAGTGGCAAGGATTTTGGCATGATGGCCTTGCCATTGGCCTATTTACGGGGGAAAACAACATGCAAGACAATGCGGATGTTGTCAATGGCAACGAACTGTTGCAAGGGCAAGTGTGACGGACTACGCTTCTATTTGAGGGCTAAGGTGTGACGGACTACACCAAAACATGAGTGGGCTGCGTGCAAGAAAAGTCCAAGACCTTGACAGAACTAGGCGGGCTGGATAGAAGCTTGACAAGGCAAAACGGGAAAGACCTCGGCGCTAAAACGGGGCAGCTTAGTGCCAAGGCAGTGACATTGACAATATGATGTTGCCAAGACTTAGGTGAGTGGGCTGGCACCTAAGGAGTTTGTGGGCAACGACTTAGAAAAGGGAATGGCATCATGGCTTGGTGACTTGATGCCAAAATCAGCTTGGCATTGGCAAAGGGCAAACTTGATCAAGTAGGGGCGACTTGACAAGAACAAGCAACTGTGGCAGTGGGCGTGCGTGCGGCTAAGTCATGGGCGACGAGCTGTGGCAATGGCATTGAGTGGGAGCAGTGTCAAAGGCCAAGGCTGGGCGCAAAACCAGCCCTGGGCGTGCAACAGCTGGCCAAGAAACGCGCACATGCAGCGCACATGGAGTGGTTTTCAAGTGTGCTGTGCACATGCTATGCAGTTGGGCGGTTACAACTGCCTTGTCCAAGAGTTGCTGATTATAAGGCTAAGTTAATGCACGTTTTTAGGCATGTCCTAGACGTTTTTGATCATGGGGATCATGTCCTATCAGTTGGGGGATGTCAACTGAAAATAGAAAACAGTTTTGGGCTGACTACACTATATATATGTGTGTTAGCAGCCCCAAAAACGAGCTAAGTACCTAGGGATGGAAATTAGCAAAGATGTAGGCATAGGGTTGTCTATGTCAAGGCTTGAGGATGGAAAAATATGTGCCATTGCCTTGCCAAACGAGTGGGCAGCACGAGCGGCCTTAGGCGGGGGCCTTTATAGAGCAGAGTCGTGCAAGTGTCGGCCATTTTTGTGAGTTGGTGCCTGCCAAGGGTGGCAGCACCTTGCCAAACTCGAGAATTTCCTTTGTAATTGATTTTATAAAAGGCTGGGAAAGCGTTCCCATAAATCTACTTGTGTCCTGCTATATTTACATTGCCTTAAATTGATTCTAAGTGTTAAACCTCGAAAGCGAAAGAAAATCGGGCAAGGCTGAAGCCAAGTAGGGACTTGACTGCCGCACAGCGGCAACATTTCGGCGGACAGAAAACGCCCCTGTGACAGTAGGCCACTATCCTACCACCGAAAGTTGATAGGGCAGAAATTTGAATGATGCGTCGCCGGCACGATGGCCGTGCGATCCGTCGAGTTATCATGGATCGTCGTAGCAACGGGCAAAGCCCGCATCGACCTTTTATCTAATAAATGCATCCCTTCCAGAAGTTGGGTCTTGTTGCACGTATTAGCTCTAGAATTACTACGGTTATCCGAGTAGTAGATACCATCAAACAAACTATAACTGATTTAATGAGCCATTCGCAGTTTCACAGTCTAAATTTGTTCATACTTACTGTCATGGGCGGCTTTCCAGCCATGCCCCATGACCCCTTGGGCGCGCCCCGTGGCGTCCTAGCGAACCTCCCAATGCCTAGCGCCACGGACGGCCCCGTGGTCTTGGCCGCGCCAAGTGACAAGCGCGCAGGTGCCTCTGTCGCCCCACCGATATCCCTCGCGAGCGCCAAGCCGCAGGCAGAAGCCAACAGCGCCGCGCGCGCAGACTGTGATGCCAAAGACACTGCTGCTGACAACGGACCTGCTGCTGCCTTATAGAAGACTAAGTCATTTTCATTGTAAATAGGGAGTAGTTTTATTTCATGTACTTCCATTATGTTTCTCTAGCTTAATCAAGTCTAGTCCTGTAACTTTGGATTATTTTTTTTAAGTACTATTAGGGGGGATCAAGCAATCAAAACTTTCTAGCAAGCAAGCAATTCTCTGTACTGGTGTCTCTCCCCCTCGACACCGCGTTGCTTTTCTGTAATAGCTTTCATTAATGCAATCAAGCTTTCTTTCATTCTGAATTCTCATTTCTGTTCTCTCAATTGCTCTCTATATTGGTTTTCCCGTACGGCACTGACAATCTCGTCTAGGGTACGGAGGGGACCTCAGTTGGCGGACAGCAACTGCACTGACCTCAGTTGCCTAGCCTTACATCGCCCTTCCAAGGAATCTCAGGAAGGCGCCGCGTAACAGTTGGTATCAGAGCCTAGGCTCGACATCGGACGAGGGAACGTATTGACATACCACCATTTCTAACCATGGTAAATCATGGGGACCGCATTGCGGCCCTCGAAGGGACGGTTGAGGTATGGCGGCCTATTATGGATACGGTGCCTGAACTAAGAACCAGCCTACTGCAAAGGTTGGACGACCTGGACCGCAGGGTGCTTCAGGTCGAAGTTGACGTTGAAAACATCAGTCGCGACTCCAAGGGAGACCGGCAGACGGCAGCCACAGAGGCAGCCGGAATCTTTGAGAAATTCGAGGGGCTCTAACAAGAGCGCACCGAGGATTTAGCCCACAGGGCACAAGAGGCAGAAAAGGTGACTGCCATGCAACAAACCATTCACAAATTGACAGACCAACTCAATGTTGTCAACGCTGCTTTACATGGCCTACTCCGAGGAGGTGTAAACCAAATCGGAGGTGCTGTGAACTCCGCTTCCGCGACAAAGAAGCTGAAAATTCCTGAGCCAAAGCCATACAGTGGAGCTAGGAATGCCAAGGAAGTGGAAAACTTCATCTTTGACGTCGAACAATATTTCGATGTTGTTGGGGATCTGGAGGAAGCTAACTGCTGCCATGTATCTTCAGGGTGATGCTAAACTCTGGTGGCGTATGAAGTACGAAGCCATCAAGGCCGGTGAAGATGCTCTCGAGACATGGGCCGAACTGAAGGCAGCTATACGCCTGCAGTTCTTCCCCGAGAATGTTGAATATAATGCAAGGAGAAAACTACGGGAGCTCCGCCAGACAAAATTAGTGCGGGACTACGTGCGAGAATTCTCCGCACTCATGCTCAGCATACGCGACATGGGGGATAAGGACAAACTCTTCACCTTCATGGAAGGGTTGAAACCTTATGCCCGCGTGGAGCTACAGAGACAAAGGGTAGATTCCCTTGCCAAGGCAATCCAAGCAGCTGAATGCCTTGGGGACTATCAAATGGAAGCTCGAAGGGACAGGCCTCAGCCGCCTGCCCGAGCAGGGTTCAAAGGGGGCCAGCCCAGCAGTAGTGGTCGTAGCAAAAATGGGGGAGATCGGAACTCAAACAAATCTAGAGCTCCTTCCTCCGGCAGCAACAGTGCTGCGTCAAACAACAATGATCGGACGAGAAAGCCTCCTTCAGGATGCCGTCATTGTGGCGGTCCACATTGGAACAATGAGTGCCCACATGCACAGATGAATGCCCATCAGGCTATTGATGATGGGACTGATGACGACTCAGACGATGCGGACCAGACTGAACCAGTAGGTGCCTTCAATGCAATTGTGGGTTCCATTTCTGAGGCACTAGCGGAGACCAGTGCTGGTATTCGTAAGAAGAAGGACTCATGTCCCGTCTCCAGGAAAGGGAAAAAGAAGGCGAATGAAGAGACTCCTTTTAAACAAGAGAGGACCATAATGTTCGTCGAGATGAAGGTGAATGGCAAGCCCATTCGGGCTATGATAGACACGGGTGCTACCCACAACTACTTAGCCTCGACTCAGGTGGAGCGCCTTGGACTAGTTGTAGGGAAAGGTAAAGGTAGCGTCAAGGCTATCAACTCACCTCCCCAGCCAGTGGGTGGAATAGCTAAAGAAGTACCGGTGAAGCTTGGGCCTTACGAAGGAAAATTCAACCTGCGAGTGGTGATCATAGATGACTTCGAGTTGATTGTTGGGCTGGAATTCCTAAGGCAAACCAACACCATGCCTGTACCATTTGCAGACATGCTACTGATGATGGGTACCAATAGGGCCAAGCCCTGCATTATCCCGTGCCTGCCCATGAAGATGGCCGTTGAGAACATCTCGGCCTTGCAGTTGAAGAAGGGGGTCAAAAGGAATGAACCTACGTTCCTGGCAACCCTCTGCATTGAAGATATAGAACGCTCCTCGGGTCCCATTCCTGAACCCGTGAAGGAGTTACTACTGCAGTTTGAAGATGTCATGCCACAAGACATGCCAAAGCGGCTCCCGCCTAGGCGCACTGTGGTCCATGAAATTGAGTTGGTGCCGGGCGCGAAGCCACCTGCCTGGGCGCCTTACAGAATGTCACAACCCGAACTCACCGAGCTTCGGAGACAATTGACGGAAATGCTAGATGCAGGGATCATTGTACCCTCCAAGTCCCCATATGGGTCCCCTGTTCTATTCCAAAAGAAACATGATGGCAGCCTGCGACTCTGTGTGGATTATCGAGCTCTAAACAAAATCACCGTGAAGAACAAGTGCCCTATACCCCTAATGGCGGACTTGTTTGATAGACTGGGTGGTGCTACGGTGTTCACCAAGATAGATCTGAAGACAAGTTATTGGCAAGTTCGGATTGCAGAGGGTGATGAACACAAGACGACTTGTGTGACAAGATATGGGTCGTACGACTTCCTGGTCATGCCATTCGGCTTGACCAACGCCCCTGCTACGTTTTGCACTCTCATGAACCAAGTCTTCCGAGAGTACATCAACGAATTTGTGGTGGTCTACTTAGATGACATTGTGGTATATAGCCAGACATTGGAGGAACACCTAGTACACTTGCGGAAGGTCCTAGCTCGGTTGCGAACATGAACTATATGTAAAGTTATCCAAGTGCTCATTTGCTCAGAAGCAAATTGATTTCCTCAGACATGTCATCGAGGAAGGACGCATCAAGATGGACCAACAGAAAATCCAGGCCATCACAGATTGGCCGACACCTAAGGATAACCACGCCTTGAGGGCGTTCCTTGGCCTATGCAACTTCTACCGACGGTTTGTGAAGAACTACTCGCTTATCGCAGTGCCATTGACAGAACTCCTCAAAAAGGTCACACCTTGGGATTGGGGACCAAGGAGAGCAGAGGCCTTCAACGCATTAAAAGCGGCTATGTCTAG
>NW_017675267.1:5562-71700 GCF_001879085.1 Nicotiana attenuata | reverse complement strand
TGCCATGCTCGATTTGCAAGCTCGCAATTGCGAGGCCTGCTTCGCAATTGCGAAAATTGCAGAACAGAAATGCCAGATTTTCCTAAGTTCAAAAATGCACTCCGACACCTATCCAAAACTCACCCGAGCCCTCGGGGCTCCAAACCAAATATGCACACGACCTCAAAAACATCCTACGGACTTATCCGTGCGATCAAATCGCCAAAATAACATCAAAAACAATGAATCAAACCTCAAAATCACTAGTTTTTCTTCAAACTTCATAAATTTTCAAATTTAGAGTTTTAAGTCTGAAACACGTCAAACGACATCCGATTTCAACCAAACTTTACAGAAAGCGCTTAAACCATATATAAGACTTGTACCGGGCGTCGCAACCAAAATACGGGCCCGATACCACAGTCTTTTAATAAAATTTCATTTCCAATTTCCTTAATTATTTCCAGAAAACAATTTCACACAAAAATTCATTTCTCGGGCTTGGGACCTCGGTATTCGATTCCCGGCATACGCCCAAGTCCCATATTTTCCTACGGACCCTCCGGGACCGTCCAATCACGGGTCCGGGTCCGTTTACCCAAAAAGTTGACCAATGTCAAATTTATTCAATTTAATATCAAAATTTAGCATTTTTCTCACAGAATTCATATTTAAGCTTTCCAGCTACGTGCTCGGACGGTGCACGCAAATAGAGGCAACCCCAAATGAGGTTTTCAAGGCTTCGGAAGCACAGAATGAATAAGAAAATAGGTGATGACCCTTTGGGTCGTCACACAGTCACGGATACGGCAACAAGCGGGGGAGGTAGTTTCTCGGCTACAAAGACAAAAGCAAATCCTCAGCAAAGTCGTTTAAGGTGGGACAACTCATATCCATCTTAAGAAAAATTGAAGAAATTATACAGAAAGGAGAACTTACGAGCAAAATTCCACGTTTCAGGAAACCCCGCCGGGTTCGCTACGACATGCTCCGTTCAGACGCAAAAGTAGTTTTCCTAGAAGCGGCGGTTGGTCTTGGGCGAAGAGGTGGAGCATATGTCCTAGAGAAATTCCTCAGCCGGCCAGCTCCGCGTACTTGATGAGCATGAGGAAGAGCTTGTACGTATAGGAGGAGAGTTGAGCCGGACACACCTCATAAAAACGGCAGAAATCAACCACCAAAAAAGGAAGGGGAAGCCTGTACCCGACGACAAAGGGATACGCGTAAAACACGCAGTAGCCCGGGCGATGTAAATGCACTATATCCTTCCCTGTCGGCATCATTTCAATATGGTCGGGGATCCCCCATTTGGCTTTGAACGCGGTGATCACTGCAGCATCCATCGTGGAAGTTACGGGGTTCGGTTCATTTTCGGAAGGGCTATTAAAATCGGTCCTCGCCTTCTCCGGACAGGGAACCACCTCATCCACCGTCGAAAATCCCTCATCTTCCACCGCCTCCGCTCCCTCTTGAAGAAGGGATGCGTCATTCTCCGGGATCGGAACACCTGAAGCGTTATCGGAGTAGGAAGAAGTACTGGCCATTTATTTTCTTTGGTCGAAAGAAGCAAAGATGACGAATGAGAAAGGCGATGGTCACTGCAAATTCTAGCGGAAGCAGAGATGTGAGAGACGAAGGAAAGAGGAGAAGGCTTGTGAAAGTCTCTCTTAAGCAATTGAAAAATGTAACACTCAAATTAGGAGCTCCCCCCTTATTTATAGGGATATAAATGCCCTGAGCGGGAAAACCAAGAGCCGCTAGTTAGAAAACGGAAAGGGCACGGGAAACGACACAATATCTGGAAGACGTGTGCCATAATGACGCATGGGCAATATTGATGACACCCTGAACTGACGTGACGGTCCAGAGTTGAACTGACGTAACGGTCTGATGCGATTCTCGAAGCATCACACCACTATCTCGCCATGAGGTTCTCGCCCCTCGCATAGAGCGTTCAGATTTTTCCACTTTGGAATCTAAAGGGTCCGCCCATCGAGCTCGCCCATAGGCGACCCCAATGGGCGGAGGGACTAACTGTATGGGTCATAATCTGACCACACGTGGATTGGCGTTAACAAGGATGGTAAGAGGTTACTAAGCCGTGATCGTACCCACTAGATGTAATTACGACGAATACCTCGGCCACCGCCGAGATCGTGCCCTCAAGAAGCATGTATGGCAAAGAAAATGTCGTGGTAGTTGAGGGAGACGACGTGAAGTACAATCAAGGGAAAGAAGGCCCTCCGGTTAAGGACCGATGGACAAAAGGGAATAATGACAATATATATAGGAGATGAGAAGACAAGAAAGGGGGGTTTTTGCTCTCCCAAAGGAAGAAAAACAGAAGAAAACCATGAAAGGGTTTAGATAGGGAAGATAAATCTCTGTAATTATGATTGTCAAATTAATAAATTTAGATCTCATAGTCATCAATGGCATTCCTTCTTTTCCTTTTTCGCTCTTACATTACGGGACGATACTCCAAAGATATCTCAAGTTAATTATTCTTGGCTAAGATTCATCCTTCATTTCATCATTAATTGGTTAAGCTAAAAGGATCAACACTTTTTGGTCAAACATTTGGTTGTGCTTCTAAAATCAGTTTATTTTAAATAGTATTTTTTTCGTGCGTTCAAAAAAGTAATTTTGGTGTGAAATAGTTTGTATTTCAGCTAATTAATTTGAAAAGCACTTTTAAGCAATAATTAGTATTTAACCAAGATGTTAAGATGTGCTTTTAGGTGTATTTTTCTCAAAAATGCTTTGAAAAAGATACTTTTGGATAGAAGCTACTTTTTTCTGCTTCTCAAAAATTATTTTTGCTTCTACTCGAAAATATTATTTTCCTTAGCTTAGGCAAAATACCTTAACTTTGGAAAAGAATAATTTTGGAAAAAAGAAGCACGACTAAATATGCTATAACTGTTTCTTTAATAGAATTTCAATTTGAGGGTAATTCTATAAACTATAGTTAAGTTGAAAGGTAAGCCCTTTTTCTCAAAATGTTTGAACACTGTTTAACCAAAAAATAGGAATTTCAGTCAAAGCATAATTTTTAGAAGAACTCGGGTTACTGATAATCGAATAATGAAATGATTGTGTAACAAGAAAAGAAAAATTGAGATTGAAAGAATAATAGAATAAGCAGATTTTATGCAATGTAGATAAGTATATTTCAGCAATAATCAATGTGTCATACAAATGTTACTTCTCTCATTTTATAGCTATTTCTAAGTACTACGTTTCTTTCTCCTCATAATAGAGCCATTATGAGCAATTAATGACATTAATGTAACGTTATAACTAATAATCGTAACTGTTTCATGAAGATTCTATAACGTTTCCTCTCATTGATTCTCATTAATTGCAGATAATACGTTTCTGTACTTTTTTGCTAACAAGGTTCATTCTTCCGGTGTCTCTTCAAATTACCAAGAGATACGAGTAACCGTCTCTTTCTTATTTTATGGTATTCTTTCCCGTACCTATCATGGCTCACAACTCTTTGAATACTTTCTGCTAGTTGTCATACTTTGATTAATCCACGTGTCTTGACATGTCAGCATATAATTAAAATCAAACGTTAATTTGATTTTTCCTAATACAGATAGTCCCCCCACTTGCCATATATTCAACAATTGAATATTTGGGAAGTGGATCTCATTAAAGCGGGAATTTTTGCCGCCATTATACCTTCTCTAGAACTGACGCTTCGCATGTCTCTTCCATTTAATGCTCGTGACATGTGGCGCCTTTTGATTGGGTCTACAAGCCTTCAGCGTCTTTTAGGGCTTTTTTACGGCTACATCAATCACGAAGTGACAGTTTTCACTATGACGTTCCCATCATTACCTTTTTCGTTTGACGGTTGCTTCTGAGTATAAATATATACTTTGTCTTTTCTTTCATAAAATTTTTTTCCATCTTTGACTATTTAATCTTCCTTTCTTCTCCGTATAGCTATGTCTTCTTCAAACCCTGATCCTCGTCAAGTTCTTATTGTAGATGAACTTCCTCTTGCTCCAACTAGGAGCATGAGAGGAGGTAGGTTACGTAGTTTCGGATCAACGTCCATTAGAGGTTCGCCTTCATCGTTACCTAGTTCTACTCCTCCTTCTTCTTCTAGAACTAGGGGTTCTCTTCCATATAGATCTTCTGCCAGAAGTAGGGACTCTAATGAACCAGTCCGTGAACCCACAGTAGACGAAATTATCCCCTCCGAACTTTCTTTTTATACTGACAGAGAATCAATTAGGAAACAGGTTTCTTCTGTGTCCTCTCTTGATCGTGCTGATGTTTACCCTTCTCAGATTACTGAATGTTTGATCTCTGTTGTCCGTAGAGATTGCCATTGGAAATTTGATTTCCCAATTATAATTCCTAATGCAAATCAAAGGATCACGTCCTTCAAGGCTGGCTTTTCTTTCGTGTATACATATCCCTTTATACTGGATTTTAGACCCCCCATTGATCCTGTTATTATCGAATTCTGTCATTTTTTTAGTGTGTGTTTAGGACAAATTGGCCGTATTGTATGGAGGGTGTTGCTTATTTAAGATACTTGGCTAATTTGGCTCAACTGCCCTTCACCTTTTTTCACCTAATTCTTCTTTATTCCCCTAAGCTATTCCATCATGGAATTTTCACTTTGGTGGCGAGGAGTAAGAGGGTTTTAGTCAGCCCTGAGGATGATAAAGATCGTGGCTGGTATGCCCGATTTGTTGCTGCTCCCACGGTAGGGCTAGTAGGTGAAGAAAATATGCCATTCCCTGAAAAGTGGAATTTTGCACGTAAGTTTTTTTTTACAACTTTCTCTTTCTTTTTTTATTTAAAAAGAGTTTGTACTTCCCGTTACTGTTTTGCTTTTTTATTCCAGCAACCATGGAAACTGTTGAAGAGATTTCCAATTTCTGTGGTTGGGTAGAAAAGTTATTGACCATTGCTCCAATGGAAGTTGGATCTTGGAAGTACCTCTAGAATAGGTTTGGTTAGAAGGTTAAAACCCACGGTAAGAATTTTTCCATCCTATTTTCATCCCATTCTTTCATTAGAATATTTTTAACCCTTCTTTTTATCAGGGTTTCCTATTCGTGGTGTTAGTGTTGAATCGATTGCGGCTTCTAGACTTTCTTTGGCAAGAGCTCAGGAGATAATTTTGAGTTCTTCATCGAAAAGGAAAGCTAACAATCCCCAGGATTCTGAAGAGGAAGAGGAACAGGATGGAAGTTCATTGGTTAAAAGGCCGCGGGCTAGAAGGCGTGTTATCTTAGATGATGAAGTTACTCCTCCTCGTTCTATTCCCATGACCGAGCCTGCTGAAGCCACTTTAGTGAGTTCTGACGAAGACACTCCTATAGCAGCTCGTGACTCTGATGAACATCTTTTTTCTCGTGGGTTTGATAATGAAAGTTTCGATTTGGTGTCTGATGCAGTACCTCTTGCCTCTTTTCCCGTGTCTGTCCCAATGGAACAATCTGTGCCCGTTTTTACTGCTACTGTTTCTGCTCCGTCTCAAGCCATTATGACTTCCTCTACAGTTCCTGCTACTAATATTTCTCGAACCGAAGTTGGTTCTTCAACTGGAAGTAGAGTGATGAAACAAATTACCATTGAGGTCCCTGCCGAAGGTAATCTTCTGAAGAAATCAGGACAAGCTGATATATGGTTGAAACCCTTGATTGGTCCATTTGAAAATTCCAAGCTAGAAAGTCATAGTTCTTTGACTTGGATGAATGACATTGTGCAATCATCATTGAAGGTATAAACTTCTTTTAATTGTTCCATTCCATTTTCCTTTTAATATTCTTCTTCTTATTATTTTTTTTAGATCAATCTCATCGGTACGGAGATGATGAAAAGGGTTTCCCATACAGAGCAATTGATGCATGATTACCAAACTGAGGCAGATAATTGGAAAGAGCAGTATGAAAGTCTTCAACTTGAGATGGAAGTTTTAGAAGAAAACAAATGTACCTTAGAGCAGCAGTTAAGAGTCATGGCATCGGAACTAGCAGTTGAGAAAGCTTCTTCCAACCAGGCGGGCAAGGATAAAAACCTCCTCGAGTCATCTTTTGCTGAACAACTCTCCAAAGCTACTGAAGAGATCAGAGGTCTGAAGGCCTTGTTGAATGAGAAAGAGGTTTATGCTGGTGAGCTTGTTCAAACACTCACCCAGACCCAAGAAGATCTCCGAGTGTCCTCTGATAAGGTCAAGTTTTTAGAGAGTTCACTTGCCCCTTTACAATCTTCTTACGATGCTGTTTTGGCTGAGAGAAATGAGCTCAAGAGTGAAATTGATCTTTGGGAAAAAGACTACGAGGCTCTTGAGGACAAAGCTGTTGTTGAAGTAAGTTGGGCCATCTTGAACACGCGCCATGATACCCTTCTGAAGATTAGCCAAGAAGGTTTTAACTTGGATGATGAGTTAGCAAAGATTAAAGAGACCATTGAAAAAACTTAGCTAGGTCAAAGTTTCTCTTCACCCATGGCTGATACTCCCGAAAATGTTAAAGATAATCCTGGTGCGGTGGATGTCCCAGCTCCTTCAGACCAAATCGAGCCTTTTGTTGCTAATGATGCCGTCTTAAATTCTTCTTCAGAACCTGCTCCACAGTGAAAGTTTATTTGTGAAGTTTGACTCCCTTTTTTTGTTCTTTTTTGGTAGAATGTTTGATGGTTTTACCCCTGGCCCATTTTAGGGGTAATGTTTTAGTAACAACATATCCCTAGGTCTTTTCGGGGATTTTGTTATGACAATTAAGTTAAGACTACGTTTATACTTAGTTTTAGCTGAATATTATAAAGTTTTTGTTTCAACTTTTTATACCTTCGACTTGAGTTTCTGTTATACTCTTTTAAGGATTTGCCCGTGTCCTGTTTCTTTATAAGTTCAGGGTCTTGCTTAATTTCAATATGCGGGTTTTTGCTTTACCCTTTTAACTTTTTGCATTTTAGAAATGCGTAATTAACTTCATGGATTTTTGAATAAACATGAATTATAAAAGAGGGCCCTTTTTTACACGACACTTAATGAAGAAGACGTCTCAACTTCATAATGGTGTCAACATACGAAAGAAGAAATAGGAACACACATGTTTCTTAGAATAACTTTGATAAAGTTTTCATTCGAACTTTTGTCAAGCTTAAAAAATATCTTACATGTATTTAAATATCTTCTATAACTCTTCCGTAACTGTTTTCTTTACAACAGATTTGTAAAAAAAAATCCAAAGGTTTCTTTATGACCCATGGCTAAATACTGCCTTTAACCTAAACATTCGTAGGAACTTGAATTTTGTATCCACGAGTGTATTCATCATAGGTTTTTGGATCAGGCTTCCGTTTGTTTTGGCTCGTGACTTTGCTCTAAACTTGATATTTGTTGAGTAGACTTTTAGGCTTGACTTGAAATTTAACTGTTTCTGCCTTCTTTGCCTTCCTTCTACATATATCATATGTATATTATATAGTCCCCCAAGTGTTTGAGCTTTGAAGTATGAAATCTCGAGCACTTGATTATTCCTTCCATGCGGTCCTTTTCCTGAAAAGGAAAAACATACGGGACTCGGAGGTACAATTTTAGATGAAGACTGCTTAACCCATTACATTTCCATCAGAATAGTTGTAACCCTAGACCGGGAATTATGTTCCTTCCACGTGCCTTTCGGGTCGAAATTCATCATTTAGTGTGGGCTAGCTTTTTGCCTATCATCTAAAATCGTTAGTAAAATTTTAACAATTCAAAAATAAAATCGTGAGTGGGGATACTTGACCGTTGGTATTTTCTTCCCTTAGAAATAGTACTTCTTCAGATGAACAACATTCCAATTTGAAGGTAGAATCTTTCCATCCAATGTTTCAAGTTCGTATGCACCTTTTCCTGCGATACCATGAATCTTGTAAGGCCCTTCCCAATTAAACCTTAACTTTCCTGCATTATCTACCCTCGTTGATTGGAAAACTTTCTTGAGTACGTAGTCCCCAATCTTGAAGTATCTGAGACGAGCTTTCCGATTGTAATACCGCTCAATAACTTGTTTTTGTGCTGCCATCCTTATTAATGCAGTTTCCCTCCTTTCTTCGAGTAAATCCAGGTTTACCCGCATCTCTTCTTCATTCAACTCTTCAATAGCTTGAGTATATCTCATACTTGGCTCCCCTATTTCGACTGGAATTAAAGCTTCAGCTCCGTTTACCAATAAAAATGGTGTTTCTCCCGTACTTGTTTTTGCCGTTGTACGGTAAGCCCACAAGACTCCAGGTAGTACCTCTGGCCCATTGCCCTTTGATTCTTATAATCTTTTCTTCAAGTTGTTGATGATAATTTTATTTGTTGATTCAGCTTGTCCATTGCCCACCGGATGATAAGGTGTTGAGGTAATCCTTTTTGTTTGCCAACTTTGGAAGAATTCTATGATTTGTGCACCTATAAATTGTGGGACGTTATCACACACGATCTCCTTGGGTACTCCGAATTGGCATATAATATTCCTCCAGATGAAGTCTCTGACCTCTTTTTCTCGTACCTGTTTGAAGGCTCCTGCTTCTACCCACTTAGTAAAATAATCGGTGAGTACTAACAGAAATCTTACCTTGCCTTTGGCTTGTGGTAGTGGTCCTACTATATCCATCCCCCACTTCATAAAAGGCCATGGTTCCACAACTGGATGTAATAATTCAGCTAGTCGATACATGTTGTTGCCATATCTTTGGCATTTGTCACATTTAGCCACAAAATTTTCCGCCTCTTCTTCCATTTTTGGCCAGTAATAGCCAGCTCTAATTATGGTTTTTACCAAAGATCTCCCTCCAGCGTGACTTCCACAATGTCCCTCGTGTATTTCTTCATCACATATTTCGTTTGAGAAGGCCCGAGACATCTTGCTAAAGGACCACCGAACATTTTTCGATACAAATTGCCTTGATTTAAACAGTAACGAGCAGTCTTTTGATGGAGTGCCAGAGCCTTCTTCTTATCTTCAGGCTATATTCCATACTGCAAAAAATTGACAATCTCGTTTCTCCAATCCCATGTTAGATTATTCTAGTTTACCTCGTGTTTATCTTGATCAAGTACTGAATGAAACAAATGAATCACGGAAGCATTTTTTTCATTGGTTACTTCTGCAGCGGATGCAAGATTAGCTAGAGCGTCCGCCTTGGCATTATCTTCCCTTGGTATCTGCGTGACTTTTCAAGTTTGGAATTGTCTGACTAAATCTCGTGCCTTTTCCAGGTATTGCTGCATCCTTGCCTCTCTAGCTGTGTAAGTCCCCTGCATTTGGTTAACTATGAGCTGCGAATCGCTTTTGATTATGACCTGCTCTATTCCGAGCTCTCGTGCCAATTCTAAACCTGCAATCATAGCTTCATATTATGCCTCATTATTAGTGATAGGATGACATGTATGGCCTGTCGTATGGTTTCACCCGCAGGTGGTACCAGGACAATGCCTAGACCTGCTCCTTTTACATTTGATGAACCGTCAGTAAATAAGGTCCAAGTACCTGGATTAGACCCGTTAAATACCTGCAGTTCTTTTTCTGCTTCCAATTGTATCCCTTGGCTAAAATCTGCCAAAACTTGTGACTTTATTGCAGTTCTAGGTTGATGTGTAATGTCAAATTCTCTTAGCTCTATAGCCCATTTGTCTAATCTTCCCGATAACTATTGTTTATGCAATATATTACGTAAGGGATAGGCGGTTACCACAGAGATAGGATGACATTGGAAATAAGGCCTTAATTTCCTAGATGCCATAATTAATGCTAGCGCAAGTTTTTCTAAATGAGGATATCGAGTTTCAGCATCTAATAAAGACTTGCTAACATAATAAATCGGAGATTGTTTACCTTGATCCTCTCGTACTAATACAGCACTTACCACAACTTCTGAAACAACAAGGTAGATAAGTAATTTCTCCCCATCTTTTGATTTGGCTAGCAATGGTGGATTTGACAGGTACACTTTTAACTTTTTAAGCGCTTGTTGACATTCTTCAGACCATTCGAATTGATTTTGCTTTTTTAAGGCTGAAAAGAATTTGAAGCACTTTTCCGACGACTTGGAAATAAATCTTCCCAAGGATGCTATTCTTCCTGTCAGCCTTTGTACTTCTTTTTTGCTTGTGAGTATATCCGGAATTTCCTCAATAGCTTTAATCTGCGCGGGATTTACTTCAATGCCACGGTTAGAAACAAGAAAACCCAAGAACTTACCTGATGACACGCCAAATGCACATTTCTCAGGATTTAACTTCATGTTAAATTTGCGAAGAATCTGGAATGTGTCAGTCAAATGTTGAATATGATCCCATGTTTGTTGTGATTTGACCAGCATATCATCTATATAAACCTCCATGGTTTTTCCTAGGTGTTCTTGAAATATTTTAGTCACTAGCCTTTGGTATGTTGCCCCAGCATTCTTTAAGCCGAACGACATAAGTTTGTAATAGTAAGTCCCCCTGTCTGTGATAAAGGAAGTTTTCTCTTCATCTAGAGGATCCATTTTAATCTGATTATATCTTGAATAAGCATCTAAAAAACTTAATAATTCATGCCCTACAGTAGCATCAATTAGTTGATCTATGTGCGGTAATGGAAAAGAATATTTAGGGCAAGCTTTATTTAAGTTAGTATAATCTAGGCAAACTCGCCACTTACTATTCTTTTTTGGTAATACAACAGTATTAGCCAACCAATCTGGATACTTTTACCTCGCGGATGGACCCGATTTTTAAAAGTTTCTGCACCTCATCTTGAATCACCTGATTCTTGAAGGAGCCTTGCTTCCTCTTCTTTTGTTTGACATGTGGGTATGATGGATCTTCATTAAATTTGTGAGTCATTACCTCCGGGGGTATACCTGTCATATCTGAGTGGACCAAGCAAAATAATCTGCGTTAGCTTTTAAAAATTCGATCAACTTACATTTTATCTCTGGGCTAAGGTTGGTTCCAATGTAGACTTTTCTGTCTGGCCAGTGTACAAATAGTACCACAGCTTCATTTCCTCGATCGTTTTTTTGATGTTTTCATTTTCTTCTGGTTCTTGAATAGTATCAGGCCTCGAATCTACATCTGTTTGCCCGTCTTCAGTTGAGGCTCGTGTTGTTGAATCCTCAACCGAATTCTGTGATTGCTATTTTTCGTCACATTTTGCGCTTGAATCTACCATAGAGTTAATGCTTCGAGAAGCCTGTTGGTCACCACGGATTTGTCGTATTCCCCATTGTGATGGAAACTTGATAACTTGATGTAAAGTAGATGGAACAGCGTCCATTTCGTGAATCCATGGTCTGCCGAGAATCATATTGTAAGCCATATCCATTTCCACCACTTGAAATCTAGTATCTTTGACAACTCCTTCAGCGAATGTGGTGAGTATTATTTCCCCTTTTGTTACGACGCTCAAGTTATCGAAACCAAACAAGGTATGTGCCTTAGGTATCAACTTATCATTGGCTTGCATCTCGTTTACCACTCTTAACAGAATGATATTTACGGAACTACCTGGGTCAATCAAAAATCATTTTATATTAGTGTCATGTACAAGTAAAGATATTACCAGTGCATCATTATGCGGGGTTAGCACGCCATCTGCATCTGCATCATCAAATGTGATACTATCTTCTTCCAAGACCTATCAAACTCGCTTCCCGAGGGTAACTGTAATTTTTGACACTTTCTTTGCTGTCGTGTATATTACGCCATTGATCTCTTCCCCTCCACTTATGACATTAACCGTCCTTTTTTGGTGAAGGAGGCTTTGGCGGTTCTTGCCTATTCTAATATATGCTTGTTTTCCCTTTTCACTAAACAATTCAGTTAAATACCCTTGTTTTAATAAATGTTCTACTTCACCTTGTAATAATCTGCAATCCATCGTTTTGTGACCATGATCGTTGTGAAACTCACACAAAAAATCGGGATTCCGCCTGTTTGGGTTTGATCTCATTTCTTTTGGCCACTTTACCTTGTCTCCCATGCTTCTTAAAACAGCCACCAATTCGGATGTGCTAACATTAAAACTGTAGCCTCCGATCTTTGCTTTCAAGCTTTCGTTGTCATCTCGCATATCTCGCTTGTTACGTTCTTTCCCGAACCTTGATGATGAACATGACTCTCTATCTATTGATCTAGGATCATACCTTGGATTTTCCCATTTTGAACGCGAATCCCTTCCTGCTGGTCCCATGTAAGGCTTGTACCTGTTCTTATCGGACCTTTTTTCAGTTTCAGCTCTTCTTGAACTCACCCTTTCATCTTTCCGAGACTGAATGATAGTATCTTCCTCTATCCGCAGCTTCGTGCTATACCTATTATAAACATCATTCCAAGTTGTTGCTGGAAATTCTCGCAAACTTTCTTTGAGTCTCATCGTGGCTTCCGAGCTTTTCTCATTTAGATTACTGCAAAGGCCATAGCCGCCCAGTTATTAGGTACACATGGCAACATTATCCTTTCACACTGGAATCTGTCTACGAATTCCCTGAGCAACTCCGTATCTCCTTGTTTTATTTTGAAAATGTCCTCCATTCGTTTTTTAACTTTTTGAGCTCCCGAGTGTGCTTTGATAAATGAATCTGCAAGCTCAGCAAAAGAATCAATAGAATTTTCAGGTAAAAGAGAGTACCATGTTAATTCTCCTTTCGTAAGTGTTTCTCCAAATTTTTTGACCAATACTGATTCAATTTCTTGCTTGGTCAAATCGTTGCCCTTTACCCCGGTTGTAAATGCAGTTACGTGATCCCGTGGATCAGTTGTTCCATCATATTTCGGAATATTGGGCATCTTGAATTTCGTTGGAATAGGTAAAGGAGCGGCACTCGGCTTCCAAGGTTGTTGAGAGTATTTATCCATGTCTATTCCCTTGATTACAAGCGGCACTCCAGGTATCTACTCTATGCGATTGCTCTGCTCCTTGAGCTGTTTCTGCAAAGTTAGTACTAAACTTTATAAATCAGAATTAACTGGGTTACCTGACCCTCCATCACGAGATTCGCTGGGAGTTCCTCCGCTGCCTGAGCTAACGAGTTCCGAGCACGGATTCTCTATGGTCGCGGTGTTGTTTGGAGGTGGAGTTGGTGGTACGGTTGGCAACCCACTAACAAAAGCTTGAAGAGCATTGCTGACCCATTCTGCAATTGATTGTTTCAATGCTGCATCGATATCTTGATCGTCCCCATGCTGGTCATTCATATGCGATTCAGATCTGTCAGGTGTCCCTTCTCTAGACTGAAGAAGAGAGTTTCGTGGTGAGGAAACTGGTGTTCCATCTCCTTGTTGATTTTGCTGATTCAACTGTTGTTGCTGATTTTGTTGGTTGTTGTCGTTATTGTTCGACATGGTTTTTTTTTAGCAGATGGACGGATTTGGAAAGTGAAAAGATTATCAGATTCCCGGTAACGGAACCAATTTGTTTAACCAGAAAATAAGGATTTCGATCAAAGCGTAATTTTAGAAGAACTCGGGTTACTGATAATCGAATAAAGAAATAAATGTGTAACAAGAAAAGAAAATTTGAACTGAGAGAGTAACAAAGTAATCAAATTTAATGCAATGAAAATAAGTATATTCCAGTCACCATCAGTGTGTCCCATACAAATGTTATTTCTCTTCTTTTGTAGCTATTTCTAAGTACTACATTTCTTTCCTCTCATAATAGAGCCATTATGAGCAATTAATGACATTAATGTAACGTTATAATTGACAATCGTAACTGTTTCGTGAAGATTCTATAACGTTTCCTCTCATTGATGCTCATTAATTGCAGATAATATCGTATCTGTACTTTTTGCTAACTAGGTTCATTCCTATGTCGTCTCTTCAAATCATCAAGAGATTCCATTAACCGTTCCTTTTGTTTTCTTGAATCTTTGCCCGTGCCTGTTAAGGTTCGCGACTCTTTGAATACTCTTTGCCAGCTGTCCTTCTTCCATTGATCCACGTGCCTTGACATGTCAGCACATAATTAATTCCAAATGTTAACTTGATTTTCCCCAATACAAATATACAATATACTATAAAAGTAAACTGCTATATTATACAACTTGCTGAAAGATACTTCAACATTATACAATTTTACAATAGTATATTATAGGACATACAACTCTACAATAATATACTGCAACAATATACTTCAACGGCCTATTGTTTGAATCATCTATGTGCTATTGGACAGAGCTAAAAGCATGATTATAGTATGGATAATTGAAGAAAAATAAAATTGGTCCATCATTGACGGAGCTTTTGAAGCTTTAGGTTTGGGAATTGAAGACTGAATAGTTGTTTCAATTTTAAATTTGCATCGGTATTATTAAAACTTATTGTAAATATTTGTAAGAATTTGAATTTGAAGTTTGAGTTAATTTAAAGCTGATTTGAAGTGGTTTGATTGAAGATTTCAAGCTGAAATCTCGTCGAGCTACGATGATTTCCATTTTTGAATTTTTTGTTGCGCTTCTATGAAATCTGGTAGAGCTCTGTTTGGTTCCTTTGAAATTGTGATTGCTTTCAGCTTCCTTGCGCTTAAATAGATATTTATTATAAATATTTGGAAAAATACCAGCTACTTTCATTTATAAGTAGCTTATTACAAAAATTGATCAATTCATACTACTAATATTAGCCTATTAGCTATTTGTAGCAACAAAAAAAAAGAGTTAAGCTTTTGCTTTCTTTTGAGTGGATGTTATTAGAATAGATTGGGTACATCTTAAGAAGCATGAATCTCAGTTTTGGGATGATTTGGTAGAGTTTTGAGATGGTTTGAATTGAAAATTCAAAGTAGAAGATGAACATGAAAAAATGATATGTGTATCACTTGTGTATCCGATATGTATCAAATGTGTATCACATGTATATCCATGTATACTTGCATGTGAGATACATGTGTCGCAGAAGAACTTTATGAACTCGATTTTAACTACGAATTTTGATACTAATTCAGTCCAAATCACCTGCAATCTTCCTCAGATTTTGTATATTGACTGATCTATATGTTTTTAATAAATCTCAACCACACCCATTGAATACTTTTTTGCTTAGATTTTTTGAATCTTGAATATATATATATATATATATATATATATATATNAAGACGAATTTGTATTGTATACTCAAATAGTATACAGATATACTATTTTGGTATACAATTCAGTAAAACTGTATACCATGTTGGTATAGTTATATACTATATTGGTATCATATGCTAGTTGAATCATTTTTTGGTTGTATTAGCTGCATTTATTAGTACAATATTTGATTTTCTTTTAATAATAGTAATATAGTACAATATCTTGATTTAACTTATTTCTCATCCACGAAATTTTGCATCTAATGTTGCATCTAATATGGTAGGATATCTTTGTGTGTAATTTTTGGAGAGAAAGAACCTTATTTCTTTAGGTTTTAAAGGGAAAACTCCCCGCCCATTCAATTCTCGCTTGAGATGGACATATCTAATTTAAGCAGCAAAAGTGTGAATCCTAAAAAGAAACCAAAGAATAGTAATTGAATTTTCATGTGTGTTGAAGTGTTTGCTGTTGGAATTTATTGGGTATTGTTCTTTGATTATGATATTAATGCTAATTTTCAAATATTTTATTGTACAAAAATTCAAATCCACCATTGAAGGAGCTTGAAGCTTGAAACTCATAACCTGGTTTATTTGAGTTTTAATTGTTTTGATTCTACTTTATTATATTAATATGTGGTACACTATTTTTTTATTTTTCTCTTTATGCATGTGTGTTATGTAATAGTAGTATAGTCATATAGTTGCCGGGAATTAACCAGTAAAACTGTATACCATGTTGGTATAGTTATATACCATATTGGTATCATATGGTAGTTTGAACATTTTTTTTGGTTGTCTTGGCTGCATTTTTAAGTGAATTCTATTATGAAATTATTTATATGAACGTGATTTGCAGTGCTGGAATTTTTTTGTGCCGATGGATATAGATTATGTACTAGTTTTATAATTATGGGCAATTGTTGGAACGACCCATATAACTATATACCCTGTTCGTATATGGAATGAGCAAGTTGCTTTGCGAATATTTAGCTTGCAATGCGAGCATGTAATTTTCTCATACTTTTATTGTATCCTTTAATGTTTTGGTACAGTAGTATAGTCACAGATAGTTGTATCAATATTCTAGAGCAATCATATACTCTGTTGGTATACATGTATACCATATTGGTATCATATGGTACTAGAAGTCTTTTTTGCTACTTATATTTTTATTGCATTTTTCAATATTTTATTATCATTTCTGTTCTAACTAGTACATATGGAGATTTAGTGGCCGTAAATTATGTTTTCTTGCTCCATCACTGGTTGGTGTTACTGCTAATGGTAGAGTATGTACTGATATTTGTAGGGAAGGAGATCAAGGTTTGCATGGCAATCACGTGAAATTAGAAAAGGAACAAGAAATAAAGAAAAAAATAAAAATAAAAAAAGTAAAGAAGGAGTCAAATTTGAGTGTGAAATAAATTATGGTAAAAATAACAATAATACGATTTAGGCAAAAATAAATGAATAAAAGAGAAAAAAGAAAAAAAATAGGAAGAAAATGAGAAAAAAGAAAAGGAGAAAAGAAAGAAAAAAAGAAAAGAATCATAGAAATAAAAAAAATTCCCACAAAAACTACTATGGGTAGGAAATGTAATTAGTTTATGGTAGAAAAATAAATGGGTAGACAAGGGTAAATATTTTTGTTTTTGTGGATAACTGTATCAAACCCCCTTAAATTTTTATATGTGTTTGGCTAGTTTTGGTAATTATATAATTAATGGCCAGAAATTGATAAATTGAGACCTTTTTGAAATATTTTTGTAAGATTCCCTAAATGTTTAATAGGTAGAATTCTTTTATGGGCATAAGTGGATAATTTAAAAATTGTGTAGGTATTCATGAATTTTCTCCAAGTATTTACTCCCGCGAAGGAGGACTCTCTTTGGGCCTTTATCCACATATCCCTAAGTTTGCGCTCGTTCTATATTCCTTAGTTCTCCCTCCTTTTTGTCCGCTACATGCCTACATCCTACATCAATAACGATATATATATCCTATTCTAAACATGTCACTTTTAATTAATTCAATGTATAAATAGAGAAATCCTTTTCTATATGGATTTAAGCTCCAAATTTTGACTCCAAAAACTCCAAATTACCAACAGTTTTCTCCAATTTCTTCATCCTATTCTACGTAATGTTTATTTGTTTTTTACATTACTAATCCTATTCTTATTTAATTTGTTTGCATTAAGATATTTTGATACTTTTTATACCTCAAGTGTGATTACCCTAAAAACGGATAACAATTAAATTTATATGTGGTTTTAAAGACATGTGGTTTTACTTGGCGCAAACTGAGAAAAAACGTAAATTGATATTGAAATTGACTGTAAATAGAAATAAAAGCAAACCAAATGAAATGTATAGCTTAGGCCCTTGAGCTAGGTCGCCCTCGAACCAAATGAATATTCCACTGGAAAATAAGAACAAAGTAACAAAGTATTGAGAGCTTAAGAGAAAGATAGAATATTGCTTTATGTAACGTGAATGTGATGTCCTTTACAAATGATCGGACCCCCTTTATATAGTAGAGGAGTCCTACTCTTGGTACAATTCTAAATACATCCCTGTCCATCAATGCCAATGCAGCTGCATGCCTTTCAATAAACCTCTCTGCACTTTGTTTGAATGTCATGCGGACCATGGCAGTGACAGGCAGTCCACGAGCAGACTTCAACAAGCCGTTGAATGACTCTGACACGTTTGTAGTGAGGGCTCCCCATCGTCTGCCGCCATCAGCATGCAATGTCCACATGTGAAGCTCATGTTGCATCAACTAAGTGTAGGCTCGTGGTTCTATCTGCCGGATCGCTTCCATGCACCTCGTGAATTTGCACTGCTGGTGCTAAGTTGCAGCCATCCACATTAAGTCATGCAAGGCCTTGTCAGGAAATTTCTTCTGGAAATTGGCCTTCAGGTGCCTCACACAGTAACGGTGGTATGCATATGGTTCATGCTATTCAGGCAAGTGACATACAGAACTTAAAATACCACCATGTCGATCAGATATTAGACAAATACCTGAACGCTGTTCGACAACGTGCTGCTTCAAGTGGTTCAAGAACTGCGTCCACGTCTCTTCACTTTCATTGGCACAAATGGCAAAAGCTAGTGGAAATATTTGTCCGTTGGCATCTACTGCAACTGCAATCAAAAGCTTAATATCATACTTTCCATAGACATGAGTACCGTCTATGAAAATTACAGGACGACAATGCACAAAACCATCAATTGCTGGTTTAAATGACCAAAACACATAGTTGAAAATATATTCCGGTCTGTCCGGACTCCGCTCACGCCTCCATTCAACAACAGTCCCGGGGTTAAAGTGTTGCAGTGCGGCCATGTACCTGGGTCAGATTTGAAAAAAGCTTATCCCAGTCGCCATAACTAAGTTCAAAGGCACGTTTGACGACCGAGATATGCNTAGAGAAATCCTTTTCTATATGGATTTAAGCTCCAAATTTTGACTCCAAAAACTCCAAATTACCAACAGTTTTCTCCAATTTCTTCATCCTATTCTACGTAATGTTTATTTGTTTTTTACATTACTAATCCTATTCTTATTTAATTTGTTTGCATTAAGATATTTTGATACTTTTTATACCTCAAGTGTGATTACCCTAAAAACGGATAACAATTAAATTTATATGTGGTTTTAAAGACATGTGGTTTTACTTGGCGCAAACTGAGAAAAAACGTAAATTGATATTGAAATTGACTGTAAATAGAAATAAAAGCAAACCAAATGAAATGTATAGCTTAGGCCCTTGAGCTAGGTCGCCCTCGAACCAAATGAATATTCCACTGGAAAATAAGAACAAAGTAACAAAGTATTGAGAGCTTAAGAGAAAGATAGAATATTGCTTTATGTAACGTGAATGTGATGTCCTTTACAAATGATCGGACCCCCTTTATATAGTAGAGGAGTCCTACTCTTGGTACAATTCTAAATACAGTAAGAAATCCCATGATTGGCTAATTAATCGGCCTCTTCTTGATGCGTGCTGGGATTTGTGCCGTGATCCTCGCCCGTCTGCGGATATTTTGTTTTTCCGTTATTCGACCCAGTAAGCTTCCCTCGATCTCCTTCTTATTTGATAGGTCATATGTATACCCCTGTTATATTTTGATGATCTAACAAACTTACTTATAAGAACCAGATAAGGAACCTGATACACATCCTCAAGAACGTTAAGATCAACAAGTCTACAGTTGGAGACACAGTTCAACTCTTCAGAGTCAAAAGAACGATAGAGGGAACCAATAGCTAGCAGTTTCCGAGGAGACTGTAGAAGTCAACTGCCCCAGCTGTAAAGTTGTTGCCTGCACACGCTACAGTACAGAAATAGTGCAGCAGTCAACTTTATGGGGAATGCCTTTTACCTAACTTGCTTACATGATTCTAAGTGATGCCACAAATGCATTATTAACATCAAGGAAGGTAAACCAAATCACTTGAACATTTAGAGAATTTACTCGAGCACTCTAAAGGTGATTGATCATCCAGAAAACGATTCTCAAGTGCATCAAGAACGAAGAACAACACTGCTACGGACCAGTTCCCCATATCAAGTTATTATATGTCCTTAATTGAGTTGTAACTTTGTAAAAGCTCTTACTTGTAATTCATACTTAGCTTACTTAAAAGCATTGTGTAGGAAATCCTTTGTAAATCATAAACCCTTGTGTTTGTATCTTGGCTAGAGTTAGTCGAGTTGAAAAGTCTTTGTAATAGAGTTACTACAAAGTTGCTTGTAATAGAGTGTTACAAGTTAGTGAGGGATTAAGAGGTTAATTCCTTGGTTACATAGGTTGTAATCTAAAGTTGCTCAGTAGTGAAGTTGAAATCCTACAAGGGTAGGTTGTGGTTTTTAATCCCGTTGAGATATGAATTTTACACGTGAAATTCCTCTATGTTGATTTACTTATTGCTTTGTGCGTGCGTTCTGTGGAAATTAATAGAGAACCTGGTTCTCTATATATTTTGGTGGACCCTTAAATTCTATCAATTGGTATCAGAGCGGGTTCTTTCTATTAGGTTAACACCTAGAAAGGATCCTCATGGGTGTTTCGCCAAACTTTGAAGAAGGCTAGTCTACTTACAGACCATAAGGTTCAACGGCCAATATTATGGATGTGGAAGACTAGGATGCATGACTTCATAATGGCTGAAGACTCCGAGATGTGGAATGTCATCTTTGATGGACCCTTCATTCCTACCAAGACTGTTGGCGACCCAGTTGTAGCTGTAACTGTTCCTAAAACAAAGAAAGGAATCCAACGACGCTGACCGAAAGGTCATAGAAAAGAATTTTTGTGCAAAGAAAATTCTTGTTTGTGGCATTGGTCCTGATGAATATAACAGGATATCGGCATGCCAATCAGCTAAGGAAATCTGGGAAGCCCTCCAAACAGCTCACGAAGGAACAACACAAGTCAAGCAATCAAAGATTGACATGCTTACAGCTAAATACGAGCTCTTCAGGATGAAGGATGATGGATCCATTCAAGATATGCATACTCGCTTTTACCTCTATCATCAATGAGATCCACTCTCTTGGGGAAATCATTCCAAGAAACAAGCTTGTCAGGAAAATCCTCAGTGTCCCAGCTCTTGGGAAAGCAAGGTGAACGCTATCGTAGAGGTAAAGGACTTGTAGGCGCTGACCATATAATAACTTGTTGGAAATTTGAAAACATATGAAATGGAGAAGAAGAAGGACAATGAAAAGATAACCCAAAAGGGAGAAGAACCTGGTCATCAAGACAGACGACAAAGATTCAAGTGGTAAGGATGGTGATATGGCTTACTTGACAAGAAGATTCTAGAAAATGGTTCGCAAGAATGGAGGCATTCCAAAAAGGGGCAGTTCTAGCAAGCCAAAAAATTATGACCTTTGTCATAAATGTGGCAAGCCAGGACACTTCATCAAGGACTGTCCTCTCCTAAAGCAAGATAAATTCAAGCACAACTCAGACAAAGCAGCCAAGAGGAACCCAGTTCCTGATAAACGCTTCAAGAGAAAGAATGCCGCTAACAATGTTATGAAGCAAGATCTTGCTGCATGGGGGGACTCCTCCAGCAAATTTGAAGAAGAAAATGATCATGGTGATAGTTCAATGATGGTAGTAGAAAGTGAAGCAACTGAGTATGACTCAATCTTTGCTTTGATGGCTCAGTCTGATGATGATGATGATGACGACGATGATGAGGTAAATTTTCAGGATGTTCAGAGAAATCTGAAATCTTATTCTCCTAAAAAACTTATGTCATTGGCAAATGTGTTAATTGATGCTTATCACATTCTTATAAATGATAAAGATGCTTTAACTGTGGAATTAGGAGAAGCAGAATAGTCTAGAGATGACCTAGTAGTCATTGTGGTTGATTTAAAGGAAACAATTGAGAACTTAAAGAAAGAGAAAGATGCCTTAGATAAAAAAATTGCAAATATATAACACATGAAAGAGATGATCTAATGGTTGTTGTGGTAGACATAAAAGAGACCATTGAGTGTGTAAGAAAAGAAAAAGAAGTATTAACTGAGAGAGTTGCTAACAATGAGCATGAGAAAGATGACCTATTAGTGGTGGTAGTGGACCTAAAGGAAACAATTGGGGAACTTAAATTGGAAAGTAGGCTTGAAAATTTTCAAAAGAGAAAGGAAGTTGCAAATGAGGGACACTTTATGTTTGAAAGTGAGTTAAATTCGGTGAAGTCTAGTCTGTGTGCTAAGCTTGAGAAAAACAAACAACTTCAGGAAGAACTTGGAAGAGTGAAGAGTAATCTTGAAAAATCACTTAAGTGGACCTGGTCCTCTGATGCTATCACTGCCATGTACACCAACAGTGGGGGAAACAGGAAGGGAATTGGGTTCTAAAGGGAAAAGACTCCCTAAAACCCTCATAGCAAGTATGTTAATGTACCTGACAATTGGCTTTGCACTCACTGTGGCAATACTGGGCACTTTAATGAAAACTGTAAGGCCAGATTTCAGTCACAATAGAAAAACAAAGTTTTTGCTGAAAAAGTAACTACTGGTAGAGAACCTGGTCCTTCATATAAAAAACACATGATGCCTGCTTGGACCAGAAGATCCCTCCCTCATTCACCCTTTTCCTCATGACAAGGGACCCAAACTCGTTTGGGTTCCTAAGTCTAACTCCTGGTTTTCTTGTGCAGGGAATAGTGAAAAAGAGCAGCCTACAATGGTACATGGATAGCAGTTGCTCAAAGCATATGACTGGAAGTATAAATGATTTCCTTTCACTTAAGGCCCTGCAAGGAGGGAGTGTATCCTTTGGAATTGGCAAGAAAGGATACATTCTGAGAGGTGGAAGGATTGGAAAGTCTCTCTCTCACTCAATCGAAAATGTGTACTACATGAACGGGTTGAAGTACAACTTGCTAAGTGTTTCCCAGATCTGTGACAAGGGAAACAAGGTGGAATTTGTGTCAATAATATGTACAATCACAAACCTAGTGACTGGTGAGCTGGTGCTCGTGGCAAAAAGATACAAAAATATCTATGTTGCTGATTTTGAGTCTCTACAGAATGGTGATCTCAGTTGTCTAAGTGTTGTTGATGATGATGCTGAATTATGGCACAGGAGGCTGGGTCATGCAAGCTTCACGTTGCTGAACAAATTGGCCAGGAAGGACTTGGTTCGTGGTCTGCCCAAGTCAAGCTTCAAGAATCCCAAAGTGTGTGATGCATGTGTAAAAGAGAAGCAAGTCAGATCCTCATTCATCCCCCAAAAAGGAAGTCAGTACCTCAAGGTCACTTGATCTTCTTCACATGGATCTTTGTGGACCTGTGAGGGTGCCGAGCAGAGGAGGAAAGAAATACATCTTTGTTATAGTTAACGACTACTCTAGATTTACATGGACTTTGTTTCTCAAACCAAGTATGAAACTTTTGAAGTGTTTGTGGCCTTCGTCAAAAAGATCCAAGTGAAGATGGGTAATAAAGTAGCTTGCATCAGGTTTGATCATGGGACAGAGTTCGACAATGCCAAATTTGATGAGTTCTGTACTGAAAATGGTATCACTCACAATTTTCAGCTCCAAGAACACCTCAACAAAATGGTGTTGTGGAGAGGAATAATAGAACTCTTGAAGAAATGCAAAGACAATGTTCATTGACAGTAGGATTGCAAAGAATTTTTGGGCAGAAGCTGTCAATACTGCTTGCTACTTGGTGAACATGTGCATGATCAGGTCCCTTCTAAACAAAACTCCATATGAACTGCTGAATGGAAGAAATCTCAAGCTAACTCATCTAAGGACTTTCGGTTTCAAATGTTTCGTCCTCAACAATGGCAAGGAAGCTCTTGGAAAGTTTGATGCCAAAAGTGATGAAGGAATCTTTCTGGGATACTCATCTCAAAGTAAAGCTTACAAGTATACAACAAGAGGACTCAATGTGTTGAGGAGAGTGTACATGTGATCTTTGATGAATCTTACCTCTCCTGTGAGAAGGACAGATGTGTTGATCAAGATGGAGAACCTTTGTCTGTTCCAGGTGAAGTTATTGACATGGCAAATGGAAAGGAAGACATGATGAGTCACATTAAGGAATCCAGTAAAGTTGATGCAACTACATCTCCATCCATTGGAGAGGAACCTGGTCTCACGATCACAACAACTAAAGCTGAAAACAGAGTTATTGATGCAGTCCAAGGTACTTTACTTGCTGAAACAAGAAGCGTCCAAGAACCTCAGTCAGGCATACCTAGGTCTTCTACCAATGAGATTCAGGTACCAAATTGGAAGCACAAAAGTTCACACACCCTTGAAAACATAATCACTCCTCTCGACTCAGGAATTCAAACCAGGTCAAAACTAGAAACTCACTTGCCTTCTCATCCTTCCTTTCTAGAATAGAGCCCAAAAATATCGAAGAAGCTATGAAAGATGCAGACTGGATCAATGCCATGCAAGAGGAGGAGAATCAATATGAAAGGACCAAAGTATGGCACCTAGTTCCTCGACCTGCAGATTGAACTATTATAGGAACCAGGTGGGTATTCAGGAACAAACTTGATGAGTTTGGAAACACAACAAGAAATAAGGCAAGGCTGGTAGTCCAAGGCTACAATCAGGAAGAAGGGATTGACTATGATGAAACTTTTGCTCCAGTTGCTCGAATGGAAGCTATTAGAATCCTTATTGCCTTTGCATCACATATGGAGTTCACATTGTTCCAAATGGATGTCAAAAGTGCATTTCTGAATGGCTTCCTAAAAGAAGAAGTTTATGTCAAGAAACCACCTGGATTTGAGAATCACGAGCATCCTGAGCATGTGTTCAAACTAGACAAGGCGTTGTATGGGCTAAAGCAGGCTCCCCGGGCATGGCATGAAAGGTTGTCAAAGTTCCTTCTAGAAAATGGCTTTACAAGAGGGAAAATTGATAACACTCTCTTTCTGAAGAAACGAGGGAGAAACCTGCTCATTGTTCAAGTATATGTTGATGATATCATTTTTGGAGCCACTACTGACTCTCTTTGTGAAGCGTTTGCAAAACTCATGGGGAGTGAGTTAGAGATGAGTATGATGGCAGAATTAAATTTCTTCCTGGGACTTCAAGTGAAGCAATCTCAAAAGGGAACATTGATAAGTCAGCAAAAGTACATCAAGGAGCCGCTGAAAAGGTTTTACATGGAAGTACCAAAAGTTATTGACACTCTTATTGCCACAGCTACTCGTCTAGACATGGATGAACCTGGTTCCCATATGAATAATACCATGTATAGAGGGATCATAGGGTCACTCTTGTATCTCACTGCAAGTAGACCAGACATTATGTTCAGCATGGGTCTCTGTGCAAGGTTTCAATCTAATCCAAAGGAATCTCATCTGAAGGCTGCCAAGAGAATATTGAGATATCTCAAAGGAATGCTGGACCTGGTTCTCTACTATCCCTCAGGAGACAACTTTGATCTTGTTGGGCATGTAGATGTTGATTATGCAGGATATCTGGTGGATAGGAAAAACACGTCCGGAATGGCACATTTCCTGGGTTCTTGTCTAATCTCATGGGGCACAAGGAAGCAAAACTCAGCGGCACTCTCAACTGCAAAAGCGGAATATGTAGCAGCTGATTCTTGCTGTGCTCAATTGCTGTGGATCAAACAGTAGTTGGAAGAATTTGGAGTGTTCTCTGATTGCGTGCCCCTCCTGTGCGACAATACGAGGGCACTCAACATGGACAAAAATCTAGTCCAACATAAGAGAACCAAACACATTGATGTGCGTCACCACTTTCTCAGAGACAATGTTGAAAAGGAGCTCATCTGCATGAAATTATGTAGCACAGAAGATTAGATTGCAGACATATTTACCAAGTCCTTGAGCAGAGAACACTTTGAAAGAAATCGCCTGGCACTAAGGTTGATAAAACCCAACTGAAAACCTAGTCCCTCGATGATTGGCTATGAAAGAAATGTCCAGGTAAAATTAGCTAAAAAGTGTTTTATGGCAAAGTCTAACTCATCTCTGTACTGTTACAGGTAGACACGCATAATGATTACAGAGCAAATAAGCAGTTGATGCGGTGCACGCATGTAAAAAGGGAAAAGCTTACAGATGCAAGATTAGTCAGGGAACCTGGTTCTCCTGACACAGGTTAGTAGTTTCTCTGTTCTCTCATACGCAATTTGAATGGTTAAAACAAGTGCCTCGTCATTAGTGTGTCAGTTTCTTTTCTTTGTGTCTTTTGAACCCAAATGTCTCACCTGTTGGTAATAGACCCGACTCCCAAAATTGCCGCCCTTTCTAACTGGTTCCTCATCCATCTTAAATACATCAATCACTATCACAACTCTTCACATCAAACTTCAAACTTTTCCTTCTTCTTTCTCTCTTCAAACTACCAATCCTTTCTCTTTAACTCATCGCTTCTCACCATGGCTGAAAATCACGAACCTCGAGTGTTCCAAGTAACACCCTCATAGAGTCCTCACTAGTTAAAACACCAATGTTAAACTCGTCACTTAACACCACTACTTTCCAAAACCCTAGGGTCGAGTCACCCCCACACTCAGTCTCCTCTCCTACCCAATCGAGTTCTGGTTCTCATAGGAGCCGCAAAATCTCCACTCCTAAAAGGTTTGTGGCTACGAGATCTCCTCCTGCCTCGCCGGAAAAACTAGGTAAAAAGGGTACAGTTGACGAAGAGGAAAATCATGAAATCTCCAGTATTCCTTTGGATGAAAGCTCAAATGTAGACCAAACTGCTGGTTCTGAGAATGCTGACTCAACAAAGACAGCTCCTAATCTTGAATCCACAAGTAATGCTCATCCTTCTCCTGAGATTTCCCTAGAGTTACAAGAAAAAGAAGTAATAGAAAATATGTTGTCTATAGCCGTTGAAGGGGTTGTTATCGAGGAAGGAGAGAAAGTGTCTGAGTCTCAGGGGGGAAGAACCTAAGATCTTAGTGGAGAATAGGGAGCTTGTGCCCGTTGAACCATCGACACCGGCCAGTGCTACTGGGAGGGACCTGAACTCTCCTCAAAGGGGTCCTCTCAAGAACCCCAGGTCAGTACTGATCCTGCTCCCTCCCCTCATCTCTATGTTGAGCCTCTGGTTGTGATTATGGTTGAGAGAAGATCTGCATCTGCAGAGAAAAATAGGGATAATGAAGAGGATTCAGATGATGTGCCAATTGCTAGCTTGGCTAAGCGCATACCAGGAGTTACTCAAGAGCGAACTCCTAAGCGACCCACTACAAGGTTGCAAAAGAAGGAGGCTCTTGAGTCCGTTATTAAGAACAACCAAGTCAGTCGAAGGAGGAGGAAATTGGTGAAGGATGAGAAAGTTGTGAATGAGAAAGTAGTACCAGTCGTCTCTGTGGATAATGAAAAGGATGAGGAACCTGGTTCCTTGACTCGCAAACCCTCACAGGTGCACTCAATATCCAAGTCTAAACGGGGATCCTCTAAGGGTGGTGCGAATCTGAACAAGGTTGAAGGTGATATTTCTGGTGAAAAGTTAGTGGAAGAGCCTGGTGACAAGGTGGTTGCGGAACTAGGTAAAAACCTGTCTGAGAAGTTTGAGTCTGTGAAGTCTGTTGAGAGGAGAAAAAGTGCTCGCAAGTCTGTAAAAAGGGAAGTTGATACTGACGAGGAACCTGGTTCCTCCAAGAAGGCCAAAGTTGGTGATCCCTAGAGTGCTGGGAAGGAGAAATTGAGGAATCAAATAGTGCTATGGGGCCACACATTTGCCCCTGACATTTTGGAGGAGGCTGGAATGCGACAATTGGTTGAGATTTGTAAGTTTCAACAGTGGACACATTTGTTCACAGGTGATGCTCAAAAAGTGTGTGAGGAGAAAGTACAGAGTTTCTATGCCGACTTCTTCAAAGTTGAGGATGATCATATCTGCGCACTCGTGAATGGAGTTGATATGGTAATGGATTCTGCTTTGTTGGGGTCCATTCTGGATGTACCTGCTGAAGGGTTGTCTACTGTTCAGGGAACTTGTACTTCAAACTTCAGAAATGCTATCCTGAAGGACAGAGCAGTTCAGCAAGGGGAACACGTACAGAAGAAGGCCCTCCTTCCAGTTTACCAATTGTTATTTGAGAAGGTGAACAAGGTCTTGCTCCCTCGTGCTGAGAGAAGATCCATTACTTCTCGTGTAGACCTGGTTCTCATGGAAGCACTAGACAACTACACTACCATCAACTTGCCTGGGATCATGATAGAGCACATGCAGAAAGTGGCAGAGTTCAAAGATGGTAATCATGGGCTACTTTATGGGTTCCTTATCACCAAGGTTTTTGAGTACATCAAAGTTCCTTTGGGACAAGCTAAAGTGGGCACTAAGAAGCAAACTTTCTCTAAGTCCACTCTCGAAGAATGTGAGTGCATTGATAGGGCTGGAGGAGTTGGAAGCACTTCTACCATCTCTCAGTTGATCAACGCTCAGAACAGTGTCACTGCTGAGATAAGGCAGTTGAAAGCAAGGAATGCTATTATCGAGAGCCAGTTGAGTCAGCTTCAGGAAGGCACCTGGTTCCAGTAGCTCTCAAAGTGAAGAGGTTGCCCGTCTGACCAAGGAGAATGCCGAGCTCAAGAAACAGGTGGAGGGCCTGAAAGAGAAACTACTCAATGAGCAAATGACGGCGAATGCTCGAATGGATATAGTCCTCCAAACCCTTGCCTATGCCTCTAAGCCCTCTCCTTCCAGTGCTCCCTAGACAGTGTCCCCTCAGTGTCAAGTCTTAAGTGTTGGTCTCTAATGTTAAGTTTATGATGATGTTTGTGGTATTTGTTCTCTCTTTTTGTTCTCAATTGTGGATGGTTGTTATCAACATTGAATCTGCTCCCTGTTTTAAAATCCAAATTGTTTAATGGAAGCTTTTCCCTTTTTGATGTATATGCCTTGCTTTTATGCTCTATTTTTAGTCATGTTATGTGCACATAAGTGGCATGAGTTAACTCACGCTAGACTTTTTTTTGTTTAAATCCTGTTGCTGATCTTTTTCTGATGCCAAAAAGGGGGAAAATAATTCAGGGGAAACGGGATGGGAAACAGATTCAGGGGGAATACGACAAATGCAAGTGTCATTCTGGTTCTTATGGGGAACTTGAATTATAAGTTTGTCATCATCAAAAAGGGGGAAATTGATAGGTTATATGTGTATCCCTGTTATGTTTTGATGCTCTAACAAACTTACTAATAAGAACCAGATAAGGAACCTGATACACATCCTCAAGAACGTAAATATCAACAAGTCTCCAGTTGGAGACACAATTCAACTCTTCAGAGTCAAAGGAACAACAGAGGGAACCGATAGCTACCAGTTCCCGGGAGAATGTACAAGTCAACTGCCTCAGCTGTAAAGTTGCTGCATGCACACGCTACAGTGCAACAGTCAACTTTATGGAGAATGCCTTTTACCTAACTTGCTTACATCATTCTAAGTGATGTCACAAATGCATTATCAACATTAAGGAAGGTAAAAAAAATCACTTGAACACTTAGAGAATTTACTCAAGCACTCTCACAGTGATTGTTCATCCAGAAAACGATTCTCAAGTGCATCAAGAACAAAGAACAACACTGCTACGGACCAGTTCCCCATATCAAGTTATTATATGTCCATACTTGAGTTGTAACTTTGTAAAATCTCTTACTTGTAATTCCTACTTAGCTTAGTTAGAAGCATTGTGTAGGAAATTCTTTGTAAATCATAAACCCTTGTGTTTGTGTCTTAGATAGAGTTAGTTGAGTTGTAAAGTCTTTGTAATAGAGTTATTACAAAGTGACTTGTAATAGAGTGTTACAAGTTAGTGAGGGATTAAGAGGTTAATTCCTAGGTTACATAGGTTGTAATCTAAAGTTGCTCAGTAGTGAAGTTGAAATCCTACAAGGGTAGGTCGTGATTTTTAATCCCGTTGAGCTAAAAATTCTCCACGTAAAATTCCTCTGTATTCATTTACTTACTGTCGTGTGCGTGTGTTCTGTGGAAACTAATAGAGAATCGGGTTCTCTATATAGTTTGGTGGACCCTTAAATTCTATCGTTATTCGGTCTCGATCTTGGTCGATCTCGGTTTTGGTTGGTCCCGATCCTAATCGGTCTTAAGGTCTCGAGCTCGGCAAACTATCTTTACCCCACAGTCCGATATAGTACAGGATTGAACCTTGGCCTGCCGCATTCCAGGGCAAGCCCGATTTTGATCGTATATAGATAATCCCCTCATTTTTTGGAGAGTAATGACAAGAAATGATATGAGACCTCGATTTTTACTCCGATAAATAATGATGTAAGCAACTAAAGGTGATTAAAATGTCCTGTCGGTGCAGTTTTTGATCGGGAGAAGCTGGTCTCAGAGCTCTAAGCGGCCAAATCGGAAGTCGAAGAGACCAAGGCCAATGCTGATATAGTGGTGGCTATCTACCGGGCCGATGCCGAAGCTGCTCAGGTCCGAGGAAAGGAGTTCACCGGGGCTTCTCAGGTTCGAGCAAATTGGGTCACCGAGCATGCCAAATACCAGTCTCGTTGGGAGACTCTTGAGGAGATCCATGCTCGGGGTTTCGATTTTACAACCGAGATCGAGAGTGCTAAGGAGCTCGAAGCTGAAGCCAGGGGCTTAGCTTACCCTGATGGCGATGATTTTGAGAGCCTGAGCGGATCCAGAAGTGGAGAATACCCTGAGGATGAAGATGCTGCTCCCGGAGATGACTAGGCCTTTTAGGATTTCATCTATTTTGTGTTTCTGTCGGGGCCATTTTGGCTTTTGTAAACAATTTTCATCGGGCCGTATTGCCCTTGTAAAAAGGTTTCGTTGAATATATAAAACATTTTCTCTTCCATGGCTTCTGATTTATTTTTCTTTTTGTTAATTTATACGTGGTTCAAAGCGCCTTAGCATAAAATTCTGAAGTTGTATGCGAAGGTCCAAGGTTGAGATGATAAGGACCGATAGTAAGTACTGCCGTCAGCCGTTTCTGATCGGTAATCCCTGAGTGAATATTCGAACTTGAATTAGGGTGGTCCTTAGGCTTATTACATAGTCCCAAATTCGGGGTAATAATTTGATCTTGAATTGAGGCGACCCTTGGGTTTGTTAGATAGTCCCCGAGTGGGAATGGTTGCTCGAACTCGAGTTAGGGTGGCCCTTAGGCTTTATAGTTGAGTGAGGATTTGATCGAACTCGAAGTAAGAGTAGCCCTTAGGCTTTAAGGTCGAGTGAGGACTTGATCTAACTCGAGATAAGGTAGCCCTTTGGCTTTGTAGTCGAGTGAGAATGATTTCTCGAACTCGAAGTAAAAGTAGCCCTTAGGCTTTAAGGTCGAGTAAGGATTTATTCGAACTCGAGATAAGGTTGCCCTTGGGCTTTGTAGTCGAGTGAGAATGATTTCTCGAACTCGAAGTAAAAGTAGCCCTTAGGCTTTAAGGTCGAGTGAGGATTTGCTCAAACTCGAGATAAGGTAGCCCTTGGGATTTGTAGTCGAATGAGAATGATTTCTCAAACTCGAAGTAAAAGTAGCCCTTAGGCTTTAAGGTCGAGTGAGGATTTGCTCGAACTTGAGATAAGGTAGCCCTTGGGCTTTAAGGTCGAGTGAGGATCTACTCGAACTCGGGATAAGGTAACCCTTGGGCTTTGTAGTCGAGTGAGAATGATCTCTCGAACTCGAAGTAAAAGTAGCCCTTAGGCTTTAAGGTCGAGTGAGGATTTGCTCGAACTCGAGATAAGGTAGCCCTTAGGATTTAAGGTCGAGTGAGGATTTACTCAAACTCGAGATAAGTTAGCCCTTGGGCTTTGTAGTCAAGTGCGAATGATTTCTCAAACTCGAAGTAAAATGGCCCATGGGCTCGATAAAGAGTCCGCGAGTGAGGATTTTGCTCGAACTCGAGTTCAGGTAGCCCTTGGGCTTTGTAGTCGAGTGAGAATGATTTCTCGAACTCAAAGTAAAATGGCCCTTGGGCTCGATGAAGAGTCCCCGAGTGAGGATTTTGCTCGAACTCGAGTTAAGGTAGCCCTTAGGCTTTGTACCCTTTTCGGCTCTCGAATTTTTTCCTTTGCTTTATCATTGGGATTTACAAAGGTTGGAATGCCTTAGCATGAAATAATAAGGTTGTGTTCGAGGGTTCGAACGAAACTTTTCCTTTATTTCCTTTCTGGGTTAAGGCGTTATCGGGGTTCGATGTTACCGAAGTTTTCTCCAAAAAATATCTTAAGTTTGAGATTCTTGTCGAGGATAGCCTTTAGAACTGGTTGTGAAAGAATTTTTTCTTTTTGAAGGCCTATTTTTGTTACGGATTTTGGACGTCTCTGAACCGTGTCAAACTGGCCGTAGCCTTTTAGTTCGGGTGTATCCTAGTGAGCCTGCTTCCCCGAGTTATCCAGGCTTGCCTAAGATACCAGTCCCCGAGCGGATATGGCCGTGGCCTTTAAATTTCGAAGGTTGCCTAAAAGGTCTTATGCCCTTGATGCTCAATAGTTCGATATGTTCGAGTTTTATTTTTCGGATGGTAGTCCCCGAGTGTGGGGGTGATTATCCGAACTCTAGTTATGATCGGCCCTTGAGCTCGTTTCCATAATAGATTGAAAGTATGAAATTGTAAAGTAGAAAAAAGTTTTCTAAGAAATGAGATAATTGCAAGGAAAAATACTTCTCTTTATTCTTGTGAAAAATGATTACACATGCATACATATTTTGTGCCAGGGCTTGAGTAACCTATGTGGGTACAGCTCATTCGATCATTTGGCCCTCACAAATATCACCTATCGAGACCCCGCCATTACGCAGTAATTTCCTCGCAACAAATTTGACATCCAAGGGCAATGCCCCCCAATATTCGAGGTTGATTTTAAAGGAACCTCAAATACTGTTAATGCTGTCTTTGACACTGATTCATGACCGGCCTTCGATTCTAAGTTATCACGATCCACTGTTACCACGTTAAAAACCTTGCCGAAAAACCCAATTGGGACAAAAACGGTTCAAGGGAAAAAAATTGCAACGCGTGCTTTCAGACCTAAAGGCTTCGTGCCGCTCCTTGTCGATAACCTACAAGTGTTAGTCAAAAAATAGAAGGAATTGAAATAGGGTCGTACCTCAGCAGTAATATCGTTTGATATGAGTTGCATTCCAATTGTTCGGTAGTTGTTCTCTGTCCATCATTCCGAGCTTATAGGACCCTTTTCCTGTGATCTCAGCAATCTGGTACGACCCTTCCCAGTTCGGTCCCAATTTCCCTTCGTTTGGATATCGGGTGTTTAATGTTACCTCCTCAGTACTAAGTCCCTGTGGATTTTGACCTCGATCATTTCTCCTATCACTCCATGCAGAATTTGGCCCAGATACGCTGCCTCTACGGTCTCCATTATACGGTTGATATCGATCTCTATTTGACCTTGGTTCTCGGCTGATATCCCTCTTGATTCTATCTACGGGCCTGTTAGGATAAACGGACCCAGAAGGAGCCCCCAGTTAATCATCCTCGACTCTGATCTTCGACTGATACCGATTGTGTACATCGACCCAAGTGATAGCTGGGTATTCGATCAAATTCTGCTTCAACTGCTGTAAAGCTACTGAACTTCGAATGTTGAGACCTTGAGTGAAAGCTTGAACAGCCCAATTGTCAGTGACCGGTGGCAAATCCATCCGTTCCATTTGGAATCGAGACACGAATTCTCTGAGCATCTCGTTATCCTTCTACCTTACCTTGAAAAGGTCCGACTTCCTGGTTGCAACATTGATGGCCCCGGCGTGTGCCTTTACAAAAGAATCTGCAAGCATAGCAAACGAGTCAATAGAATTAGGCGGTAAATTATGATACCATATCATAGCACCCTTTGATAGAGTCTCCCCGAATTTCTTTAGCAAGACGGATTCGATCTCGTTGTCTTCCAAGTCATTTCCTTTGATAGCACACGTGTAGGAGGTGACGTGTTCGTTTGGATAATTCGCCCTAATATATTTAGGAATCTCGGGCATACGGAACTTCTTGGGGATCGGCTTCGGAGCTGCACTCGGGGGGAAAGGTTTTTGTACAAACTTTTTGGAATCTGGTCCTTTCAATATTGGTGGTGCTCCCGGGATCTGGTCGACCCTGGAATTATAGGTTTCCACCTTCTTGTCGTTTTCCTCGATCTTCTTTTCCCCTGTCTCGATTTGCTTTGTCAGTTCTTCGAGCATCTTAATGATAGCAGGGTTGGTCTCCGATTCCTTCTGTTCGACCTCTTCGAAGTCGATTCGACCAGGTGTATGATTTCCTGGGATGGCTCGGGTTTGACCCTGCTCAGTGTGTGGTTCTGATTTTGGAGTTGGGTTATTGCTGCCAGTTGGGCCTGCAACATTTCGAAGATCACCCGCAGGCTGATCCCGCCATCTTCACCACCATGTGCGCTCTGAGTAGCTGATCGGGCACCCCCACAAATGCTGATTTCGGGAATGACGGCCAAATTTCCATTGATGGCTACATGTGAATTGACGTTGATTCGATCTACAACCGGAATTCCATCGAGGCCAGCAAGGGGTACAACGTTTCCTGGTGCAGTGTTCTCATTTTCACCATGGTGGCTGAGATCATTATCAATGTGTTGAGGCGCTGACTGAGAGTTTGTCATTTTTTAATCCTGTAATCAAAGATACTTCAAAGAACAAGTGTAAAATAGTGTGTGTTACGAAAGTTTGTATCAGGCAACCGTTATTATCCTTAGCCCCACTATGGGCGCCAAACTGTTTACCCTAAAAACGGATAACAATTGAATTTATATGTGGTTTTAAGGACACGTGATTTTACTTGGCGCAAGCTGAGAAAAAACGTAAATTGATATTGAAATTGACTGTAAATAGAAATAAAAGCAAACCAAATGAAAGGTATAGCTTAGGCCCTTGAGCTAGGTCGCCCTCGAACCATACGAATATTCCACTGGAAAATAAGAACAAAGTAACAGAATATTGAGAGCTTAAGAGAAAGATAGTATATTGCTTTATGTAACGTGAATGTGATGTCCTTTACAAATGATCAGACCCCCTTTAAATAGTAGGGGAGTCCTACTCTTGGTACAGTTCTAAATACAGTAAGAAATCCCATGATTGGATAATTAATCGGCCTCTTCTTGATGCGTGTCGGGATTTGCGCCATGATCCTCGCCCGATTGCGGATATTTCGTCTTTCTGTTATTCGACCCAGTAAGCTTCCCTTGATCTCCTTCTTATTCGGTCTCGATCTTGGTCGATCTCGGTTTTGGTCGGTCCCGATCCTAATCGATCTCAGGGCCTCGAGCTCGGCAATCTATCTTTACACCACAGTCCGATATAGTACGGGATCGAATCTTGGCCTGCCACGTTCCAGGGCAAACACGATTTCGACCGTATACAAAGTGTTTTGCAATTCAATTCAATAGTGATATGTCTAATTCTAAACTTGTGGCTTTCAATTAATTCAATGTATAAATAGAAAAATCCTTTTCGAAGTCGATTGAAGCTCTGAATTCTGAGTCCAAGCAGTCAAGTCGCCAACAATCTTCTTTTAAATTTCCACTTGTACATCGCCTCGTGTTTCCAATAAATTTTTAACTCACTCACTATATAAAAGTTACCTTTAGATGGAAAAATAGAATCAATCTTTATTTTTTAGCAGAAATCAGCAGGTATTTCTGAGTCTTCCATTTGAGACGAAGATACCATCCCCTAATACGTTGCCATGGCTTCCACATATGATTTTTGCCCTTGTGGTAATATCTATGCGTGTTTTAAAGAAGTGGTGGATGTTAGAACTTGGAAGCATTTTGATGAACATTAGTGGTGATTTGGCTATAATTTGTTTGGCTTACAACTGCTAAGCCTAATCTTTGGCTAAAATACAGCAACAAAAAAAAAAGGTAGGATCATAAAACTAAAAACAAGTTTGTAAAGAGCCACAAAATCAATTGACCCCGAAATTTTACCAATTACAGCTTTTGTGATATTTCATTACCAGATTTATAACATACTTGCATACTTCTTGAAATTTGTTACATGAGCTATTTACCTCTCATTCTCCTCCTCATATTGGTTAATTGAGCACTATAACATTTAGTGACGATTGCCAGATTTACAACATAAACAAGGAGAAACTTAAATTCTATACGCATCGACTTCCCTTTCAGGCGTTATACAACAGGAACTTTGCAGCAAACATCAAAGATATCTTCCATGGGAGCGTGGTCACCGGTTCCTTCATCCTTCCATGCATACAACAATTGCTTCCCTTTGAAGAGAAACATCCCTCCCTGATTATGAAGTATACAAATGAATATTACTATCTTACACTAAGGGCTCAACAGCAATCATGATTATATACGTGTCAAATGGGCGGATTTGACTACATTTGGGCGGGTTAAAATGGGCCAAAACAATAAATGGGTTGGATCATAACCCGCTCAATGTTTTCTTGGGTCAAGATGATCAGATCAATTTTGGATTAAACAATAATTAATGACCCTGAGTCGTCCAACTCAAAATCATTTTCATTGGTCAGTTTGTTCGTTTATAATTTGTTTAATTACATAATCAAACTATATTTCCACGGGCTAAACTTGACACCCCTAATTATGAACAACAATGCAGCAGTAGAAAGAAAGAGCTTAAACCTGCTGCAAGACACCACTTCTGTCATCAGGCGTGGCTTCAATAGTGTAGTTCTTTGTAGCTTCTTGCAATTCTTTGAATCTGGAGAGCACTTTAGCCTGGCACGATAAATAATCAAGTAAACCGAAAATTAGGTAAGATTAAGTAATTATCATCTATGGAGCATAATGATCACTTTTATGAAGAGAAACTAGCTCCTTGAGATCATTACACTTGCTGGGTTGAAAAATGTGCGCCCAAAACCATAATACAAGCCTAGAACATCGTATGCCTGAGATACAAAGGAAGTGTGAAAATCTTCAAAGAAAAGAACACCAAAGGAAAATAAAGTATTTGCATAGTTGTGGAGATAAACAGATACTAACCCTGCGGTCCGGATCAGCATACAAGCAATCCAATGGAAATGGTAGCTGGCCACATGAATAATGAAGCTAAAAGAATCAGATCTCACGATCCTTAAAAGATATAATCAAGTTATTAACAGCATGATCAGTTGCCAGCTTATATTAAGAACAATATCAGCTGCTACGTCTCAATCGCAAACTAGTTCAGATCGACTATATGAATCTTCAATATCCTTCCTGCACCATTTGGATCTTTTCATTTCAATGCTCAACAAATTGCTCTTTCAAGACAAGTTAATCCCAATTAGGGTGCGTGTAACAAAACCTAACCTTGTATAAGGGTACCAACTAATTGATATTAACTTATGGAGTTAAAAGTAAGAAACTTTTGAAAATACTCTACCATTACGTCAGATGCCAAAATTAAAACTACTTCAAGGATCAATACTGCAGCTTATTTCCTATGAATAAGGTTAGATACGCCATGCATTGAGATGGATCCAGACAGCCTCTGCATCGTAGTAGTTCAACATAAATGCATGCTTACGACACTAGATACTACGGTGTACAGGTAAACTGAGCATAGGGCACCATATATCTCTTGGTTTCTTTCTCAATTACATAAGCATATCCATCATGTGTTGTTTGACGAAGTATAACACAGCCAAACAGGGCAATTGATATCTGAACTCTAAAGTCAGTGTGTAACTAAAAACAATTCTTTAGATATACATACTAGTTCCTCATTTAATTCCTTCATAAGTAAATCAAGTTTCAAATCTAGTCCAGATTCCTCGAGAAACATCAACATTTGTCCACATTATAAATGAGGAAACTAAACTCTTAAAAGAAAAGAATATAGAAAGAGCAGTTTCGCACCCTGAGTGCTCTTTACTGGATCACATTACTGACACATGATTAAAGATAGACAAGACCAGGTTTATGGATGCTTTAGGATCACAATTGCCTTGCTCCCTTGTGCGAGAACAAGTACTTTCCACCTTTCTACTAAATCTGTATATCGTTAATTGTCATAAGTACCAATCTCAATACTACATACTGATTTATTGCAACTTATTCAACTATATAAGCTTGAATTTTGCATAACAGCTGCAGCAAAAAAGGAAAACTTGCACATAGGAGAAATCCAATTGTTTAACAGTCCAACACTCAAATTTTTTATTAACAAAATTTCTTAATCCTACTAAAAATCCACAATAATGAGATAACCTCATTTTAACATGGGAAAAAGGGAAGAGAAAGGGGAGAACTGGGTAATGAAAGGGAAGAGGTTGCAATAACATGGGGCCAATTAGCTTAAAAGTCTAACAAGTCAATAATAGAAATGTCACTAAAATAGAGTTTTGTGTTTGATTCGATTTGTTCCATGGTTATAGATAATTACATTTCATTCTACCGGAATCCTGTACATAACAAAAATGCGTATTTCCAAAGAAATCTTTACTAAATGTGATTATACTTGAAGCCATCTGGTTAGGTCAAATATAAGTACCATATCAATGGGATCAACTCCGGTCCAAGATTAGGATAAAGGAAGATCTAGACTTACTGCAATCCAACTCTTGTTGGACTGGTCAAATCCAAATTAATCCTTAATATTGGGAAACCTTAATTCTAAAAAGAAATGAAATTTTACTTTTAATGTCAGTTTCTGAAAACTGGCATATTACTCCCACTGAATCCAAGATTGGTTATGCTGAAAACAACCTTCTTTAGTTTTTCCGGAGGGCTCCAAAGCTAGTATTATATCTGAAAGGTAACACCTTTATTCCCAAATCACCTCAGGTACCATAGTTACACCCTTGTTTTAAAAGGGATCCACTGGGATTCTAAATCACATAATTCTTAAAATGATGTTTATTAACAAACACACTGTCAAAGATAAAACCAGCACTTTCAATGATTAATTTACCTAGTAACTCCAGATTGTTGGTTGATTTAATCTATGTTCACATGATAATTCCATTACAAATGGCATGGTACCGTGGAACATTCCCATTTTTTAAACCTAAAGCCTTCACTTGTAAAAGGGCAGCCTGGTGAACTAAGCTCCTGCTATGCGGGGGTCCAAGGAAGGGCCGGACTACGTTGGGTCTTCACTCGTAGTTGAGAAAAACTAACAAGCGCACATATAAATCCAAATACAGAATTGCAATCACGCGAAAAAGAACTTGCAAATCTGAGGAGTGGACATTGTATACGAACATTCCCCCAAAACCCAAATTTCCACCAACACACATGCTATGCAAAATTGCAAATATTGAAAATACAGCAAATATCTTCAAACATAAGGATAAAGGATGATTCAGACAAACAGTCTCTTTCCACCATGACACGTAGTTACTATGCATACGAACTTTTAGCTAAGGTCAAGAGTTAAGGCAAATCCTACACTATATACATGCAGAAACCACATATAGATACCTCGTGAATCAGTTTTTGTAAACTTGACTTGAAACTAAAGAGATTTAAGCTTGCAAAGTTGGCATTTGTTCATGAATTAATTACAAAATATGCACTTGAACTTGGAAGTTTTTTAAAGCTGAAGCTGTGGTTTGAAGGTGTATAGCAAGTGAAGTTTTTCAACTATCAACTCCTACTTATGATTCTTCAACTTTTACCCACTTTTATTTTTCAAAAACTACAACTATTCAAATATGATTTCAACTTCTACAAAAGTCCTTTTTAATTTGATAAATAACTTAACTTCTACACAATTTTTCCAATTTAAACTTCAAATATACGTCCGAGGGGACCCTAACTTCTCTGCGCCAATTTATCCAGAAGTTCGATATGACAAAAAGTGCAATTCAAACTAAGAGCTTAACTAGCTTATTTGGATGAAATATGAATAATATGTCACAGAACCAAATCATTCGCAAATTTTTGAAGTAGACAACAGAATGCAACATCACTGGTAAAGTGACATACCCTTTCAGCAAGAATACGAGCTTTGTTTGGAGTACCAATACCGACAGCAATTAGCTTAACACCAGCAGAATCAAATCTTTCCCTTGACTCTTTGAGTGCTTTAGCAAGTTCCCAACTAATAATGCATATTGAGCAAGGATATCAAAAGAACAATTGTAGATAATATACCACAATATTGTCTTGAATGCAAAGGGTGTCATGAATTACCAGCATGGACAGCCAAAATGCCTCAAGAGTGCAACAACAGCTACTCCCTGGGGGATCAGACAAACCAAGAACAAAAATCTTAACTTGGCCATAAACAAATGCAATTATGGAACAAAAAAAAGTCACTCAGCCAATTCACCATGCATTCAAAGGAAATTACTCAGTGTAGAACAATTCTTGATTACTTGAAACAAAACATAGGCAAATCCTTGATTTAAATTTATTGGGTTCAACCTTTCAAGATTCTTGTCATTGAAAGCATTACAGTTTCTAAATTTTGGGTTCGTATTTTCATATTCATTGAAAATTTATGAATTAACCCATCATTTCCAAGCTCCATCAGCCTCTTTTAATTTTTTTTTTTTTTTTTGAGTTTTAAGTTCTATGCACTAACTGCGTAAATAGTATTTATAAGATAACAACACAACAACAACAAACCCAGTGTAATCCCATAAGTGGGGTCTAGGGAGGATAGTGTATACGCAGACCTTAACCTTACTTTATAAAGACAGAGAGGCTACGGCTCAAGGATCGGTGAAAATAAAGCAACCAAGCAACAAACAATAGTAACAACAATGTAATATGGTAGCGGACGCGAATGACACAGCATGTAATAATAAAGAACCATGAATAAGAAAATACAAGAATATTCCTAGTACTACCGGTAAGCCTAGGAGAACCACATTGCTACCTGTCAACCTTCAACCCTAATCCTCAACCACCACACCTTTCTATCGTGGGTCATATCCTTAGTAAGTAAGGTGAAGCAATGAAAAAATTTATAGGATAGTTACATGTAATTCTGATAACCGAAATGTTCAGACTAGCTCGCGCACACCTAAATTAATTCACGCACGACCTGCTACAACCCACAACAGCAGCTGCTAGACTAACTAGTTCTTGTAAGAACAATTATTCTTTGGCACGCTAAATTATATAGCCATTTCAGGAATTTAGAAAGCTTAAGAACTCAAAATCTTGGAAAATTTTCGAGCTCCCCCAAAAAATCGTTAAATAAGAAAACATAAAGATAATTGAGTAGAAGGCAAAAACCTCATTTTGATCCCAAAGGTCCTCAAACTTGACGGACTGACCAGTGGCAGTGAAGATGCTAACATCAGCGAGGACATCAGCGATGTTTTGAGGGAAGGCAGTGGTGGAAGAAGCTTTAGCCACGAAATTAGAAATTCGTTTTGGTTTAGTGGGTCTAATTGGAGAAAAGATAGATGCAGTTGCAGTGAAAGAAGTAGCAGAGGGTGATGAGGAAGCTGGAAAAGGGTCAAGATACTTAAAAGTGGTGGGAGTCAGGGAAGAAAGTGAAGGGAATTTTGCAAGTGTTAGGCTCTGCAGAGATGTCATGGTTGCCATTTTTTTTGTCTTCACTTCCACTTTATCAGAATTCGAGGGCACTACTATAAAAAAGACGAGAGATGATTTTGTGTGGACTTGGCAGCTTCTAGTTAGGCAAGGATTTCTAACTAGACCAAGATATGACCGTCCATTTCCTTTTTCCCTGGCTTAGCAAAATCTTAAGTCCAATTGTGTAAAACAAGTTTGAGCCCGTTTCATGCTAAGTTCTCATTCCGTAATTATAAAAGTTTTTCTTTGGATAATCTACGCAGTATGCCTATTAAAAATATCAGTTAACATCATATGCAATTAAAATATTTATTTTACTCGGTATACCTACTTTATAAAATATTTTTATCATGTATACCTACTGTATTCTAAATATAATACTCTATATTCCAAATTAGAATATTGTGATATATTTAATTTGGATATTGTATTCCAAATTAGAATACTGTAGCATGTTTAGTTTGAATATTGTATTCTAAATAAAAAATTATTGTATATTAGCATTAGATACTGTATTCCAATTTAAAACGATATAGTATATTTGGTTTGGATACTGTATTCTAAATTAGAATATTGTAGTATGTTTTGTTAGAATATTATGGTATGTTTAGTTTGGATATTGTATTCTTTATTAGAATTTTACAGTAAGCTAGGTTTGGATTTTTCAAATTAGAATATGTGGTATCTTTAGTTTGAATAATATATTCCAAATTAAAACATTATGGTATGTTTAATTAGAATATTATATTCCAAATTAAAATACATGGTAAGTGAGGTTTGGATTGTATTCCAAAGTAGAATATTGTGATATGTTTTAGAACATATGGAGGTATACCGTGTAATATTTTTGGGATATTTGATGTAATTTCAAAACTTAGGTATATCATGAATGTGAGTTTTATAAACGGGTATATCACGTAACTTATTCAGGTTTTGTTGGTTTAATTTGGTTTTTAAATTTAGCAAATCGAGTAATTGATTTGGTTTGGTAAATAAAAATATTAAAACAACCAGCCTATTTACACCCTTGACCACACCCTAACCCCAAGATAGGTTGGGTTAAATATCTTGTCTGCAGTGTTTTAAAATGCGTTTCCGGGGCGAGCCTGGGGCGAGGCGTACCAAAAACGCCCCGAGGAGAAAGTTTCAAGAGGCGTACGCCCAGCAATTCGGGGCGTACGTACGGGTGTTCGGGCGCATTTTTTTAGTGAGGTGTAAGCCCCAATTTTTTTTTCAAATTAAAACAAAATTTGTTAAATAAGTAACTTACCTCATATAGAAAAGGTTGATACCTTATTTATTTTAAATAAATACCCTTTTATATTCCATAGCTACCTTTTGATTTTTATAGCCAAATATCTATTTATGGTCACCTCCTACCTTAAGCCATAAAATACGCCTTGTATTATTTTTCTCTCTCATTCTTTCAGATTTTTCTCCACCCTCTCTCTCAACTCAAGTCTTTCTCCATGAATACAACCACAATTCTCCCAAATACAGATCGAGACGGGCAGCTTTGACTCTCAATCTGGAATTTATATTACCAAGTCTCCCCTACACAGAACGAAAGAGCCAACACGTGAGGGTTTTAGGGTTCTCCGTCTTCCTCTTCTCTTCGTCGTTCTAGGGTTCTGCCCAATCTGGGATTTTCCATCCCAATCCACAAGCGCCATTCAAATTCAATTGTAAAGAATAGGTATTTTGAAGCGTACGTGAGGGTATTATGGTAGCAGGAACAATGGCGTTTCGAGTCAGAATCGCGGCCCTCTCGACGAGACAACATTAGGGTTGTTCTTAAATAAAGACGACGGAGTTTGAGGCTGAGCAACTTGAATTTTCTGTTAATATATTTCAATGTATCTCGTTGTATTTCCATGTATTTCATTGTATTCATTGTCTTTTTTTCCATTGTATTTGAATGTATCTCGTTGTATTCCATGTATTTCATTGTATTCACTGTCTCGTTGTATTCCATGAATGTATTCATATATTTTTTTCAATTAATATAATTTAAGTATTTAGATGTATATATGTATTCAAATTGCTCTATTTTTGTTGTATTTATCGGTTGGAAAAAATATCCAGCATACTTTCTCTGAAGATTGCTATGTTTTGGGGGTGTTTGTCGGCTGAGAATCTTTTTTATAACTGGAAATACAAATTTTGTGTGTTATAATTGAGTTTGTTGAGTTATATTAGGAGTCTATTATGTTAATTGATTCACTTTCCGTTTAAAAACAACTGAATAGCCCACGAATCACGCTATTTACGTTACTGTATTCACAAATACATATCGTGAATACAGTCGAATATAATAATCTATCTAGATGTAATTCCCTGTTTCACGTTGTGAATACAGTTGAATACACAAATCTATCTAGCTGTAATCCCCTATTTCACGCCTAGAAATGCTACTGTATTCATGAATACAGTAGCTTAAATATATGGAATACACTCTAAAAAACCTGAAAACATAGCTATAGGAAGTAATATAGTAAATGGTAGCTACAACTAGCTAATAACCACTAAAACATAGTGGTTTCTGAAAGCTTCTCTTAAATAAGTCATTCATCTAATACCCAAATTCTCAAAATTCAGCTTGGTAATTACTCAAAATGTTTTTAAAAGGAACTGAAAATGCATTAAATTTAAAAGTTAAGACCTTTTTTATTGATTGAAGCACCAATTCATGGTCTTTCCAATTCTTTATCTTGTTCGCTAGTCTGCTAATATCTCCCAAAAGCAACGAATATTCATTTTTTTTACAAATACAAAGAGNAGAGAAACGCTAAAAGCAATAACTGTCTACGGGTCGGAGCTATTTTTAAGTACCGTCAACCTTAAATTGCGTGGGGTGGCCACTTTTTAAAGTGGTATTTACTTTTTTTCCAGCATTTTCAATGCTTAGCAATAGTAGCCACTAGTCTATTAAAATTAATATGAAAAGACTGTGTTACCCTTTCTTCTATGTCTTAGAAGAATTGTGCAAATAGACTCTTTCTCATCTGTTGGATTAACGGACGCATCAGAGTTCCTCCTCGAATCATCAAGGGTTAAGTTCCTTTTTGCAATGGAAAGACTTGACTACAGCGATCACATTTGTTTCTGCCATGTTTCTTCCATGGATTTCATTTTCAACTCATACTCTGACCAGCGATTCTCATACTCTGACCAACGATTCTCATAAATTGCAATTATTATTATTATTATTTTACTGTGAAAAGATACAAATAACGCTTGGTTTTCTGCTACGTTATGGATCCTGAACTTACAGTTACAAGTTCAAAAGTTAAGGACACTTGGTCCTGAACTTCGAGTTCCAAGTTCAAAAGTTAAAGATACTTGGTCCTGAACTTAGAATTACAAGTTCAAAAGTTAAGGACACTTGGTCCTGAACTTAGACTAACAAGCTCAAAAGTTAAGGACAATAGGTCCTAAACTTACAGTTACAAGTTCAAAAGTTAAGGACAATAGGTCCTGAAGTCCTGAACTTAGACTAACAAGCTCAAAAGTTAAGGTCAATAGGTCCTGAACTTAGTCTAAGAAGCCCAAAAGTTAAGGACAATAGGTCCTGAACATACAGTTACAAGTTCAAAAGTTAAGGACAATAGGTCCTGAAGTCCTGAACTTGGACTAACAAGCTCAAAAGTTAAGGACAATAGGTCTTGAACTTAGGCTAAGAAGCCCAAAAGTTAAGGACAATACTTAGGCTAAGAAGCTCAAAAGTTAAGGACAATAGGTCCTGAACTTAGACTAACAAGCTCAAAAGTTAAGGATACTTGGTCCTGAACTTACAGTTACAAGTTCAAAAGTTAAGGACATGTAGTCCTGAAGTCCTGAAGTTAAGTTCAAAAGTTAAGGACATGTAGTCCTGAAGTCTTGAAGTTAAGTTCAAAAGTTAAGGACATATAGTCCTGAAGTCCTGAAGTTAGTTCAAAAGTTAAGGACATGTAGTCCTGAACTTAGAGTTACAAGTTCAAAAGTTAAGGACATGTAGTCCTGAAGTTAAGTTCAAAAGTTAAGGACATGAGCAGAAGGGTATTTTCGTCCGGGCAGTTAAAGTTTATTAAAGTAGTGGCTAAAGACTAAAGACATTCTAAACAGTGGATTAAAAGTAAATACATGTGTTATTAGTGGCTAACCGTGCACTTCCCCCTCAATCAGCCCTTTATGGGCCATTCATATCAATCACCCTTTACGTAGTAGGTGTTTGGACATAAGAATTGTAAAATTCGAAAATAGGGGGAAAATTTTTTTGAAGTGAAAATGGTATTTGAAATTTAGAGTGTGTTTGGACATAAATATAATTTTGGGTTGTTTTTGAAGTTTTGTGAGTGATTTGAGTGAAAATTTTGAAAAACAGCTTTTTAGAGTTTTTCAAATTTTCGAAAATTTCCAAAATATATCTTCAAGTGAAAATTGAAAATTTTATGAACAAACGTTGATTTCGAAAAAAAGTGAAAATTTTTTGGAAGAAAGGGAAAAATTTCTTATGTCCAAACGGGCTCGTAGTCTGGTAGTGGTAACGGCGCAAGCTACCTACATTTTATGGTTGTAATTAATAAATAGCCACATTAACAATGACTCTATATGTGAAAATTGAAGTTTTAGTTATGGATTTGAAGCTCTATTATATAGTGACTAGTTTCAATTACAGAGGCGGAAAAATGATTTTTTGTGAATTTTATCCAGTGCGGTGTCATTGGGCTTTTTCCGGGTGAAATTCAAAAATAGCCAGATTTACAATTGATCGTTTAAAAATAGTCCAGTTTCAAAAGTAATCCATATTTAGCCACTTTTCATGTAAAGATAAATCTGAGCGAAAACACTGTTCAAAACCCGGAAAATACCAGCATATTATGCTGGAGTTCCAGCATAAGTATACTTGAACTCCAGCATATTATACTGGAGTTCCAAGATAAGTATGCTGGAACTCCAGCATAATATGATGGAGTTCCAGCATAAGTACACTAGAACTCCAGCATAATATAATGGAGTTCCAGCAAGTATACCGGTCCAGCAAGTATACCGGTCCAGCATAATATACTGGAGTTTGCTGGAACTCCAGCATAATATGATGGAGTTCCAGCATAAGTACACTAGAACTCCAGCATAATATAATGGAGTTCCAGCAAATATACCGGTCCAGCATAATATACTGGAGTTTGGAGCACTGGTGCTCCAGTATATTATACTGGAGCCAGCAAAGTATACCGGTGCAGCATAATATTCTGGAGTTCATACACAGGTGCCAGTGGCGGAGCCAGGATCTTCACGAAGGGGGTTCAAAAAATTCTTTTGTAGCTAGTGGGAATTGAACCCATGACCTTATGTAAATTTTGAACACCCTTGACCACTAAACTACACTTTTGGATTATGTTAATGGTGTTCAAAACTTAATATATAGAGGTAAAAAACAGATTTTTCCTTATATATACAACGTAATTTTTCAGCGAAGGGTGTTCGGGTGAACACCCTTGCGCCCCCCTAAATCCGCCCCTGACAGGTGCACCGAACTCCAGTATATTATGCTGGACCGGTCTCTGTTGCAGCAAAATAGTGGCTATTTTTCATTGACTTGTTAAATGCTGGCTATTTTTGAATGATCAGTCCGAAAACTGGCTAGACCGTGCTATTTTAACACTTTTTCCTAATACTGTAGTTCGGACTTTTTCTAGAATTTCTTCCCTTTGTAAGCTGGAGCTTTAGTAAATCCAAGATGCTTCTGATTTATTTTTAAGGCAAAAAGTTCTCAAATTCGGATGGTAGATGCGATCAAAAGGTCAGTCCCCTAATTAAGTGCCTACATAAAATCTTTTTACCAAATTCAAGAGGTTAGCTATGCGCTCAACGTCTATTTGTTTGAGGCTTTGAGCTGGCTTTTAGGGTGCAAATCATTAAATAAAAAGGATTTACTTGTCATGCAAATATATATTAAGAAATTTGGGAGTGAGCCAAATTTTGGTGCTTCCATGCTTGATAATTTATTCTATCATAATTTTTGGTATACTTATCATGCTTATATAAAGATGGATAATTGCTGCTTTATTTCGTGTTAGGATGATGTTGAACTGAAACTAGTTGAAGCAGAAGAGAGCTGCAACTGACCCCAGTGTCACACCTCCTTTTTTACACACCTACCCCGAAGGATAAATGTATAAGGAAGTTTTTCCATTTAAAGTGACATTATTCGAAATGAGATTATTTATTTATGTTTAGAGTCGACACTTGGGATAGGTTTGGCTTTTGGTGTCCCAAGTCACCGGTTTAACTTAAATCCCAAATCGAGGAAAATTTCGACTTCCCAACTGGAGTCTGCGAACCAGAAATTCTGAATAAGGAATTCTGTTGACCCGAGGGAAGGTGTTAGGCATCCCCGGATCCCGTGGTTCTAGCACGGTCGCTTAAATTGCTATAAATGGCTAAAATCTTATTTTTATACAAGTTTTTGACTTATATGCTTTTTAACTTTAAATCGCTTTATTATTATTTTTAAGAAGATTTGCAACGTCGTGAAAATATATCTCGAACCACGTCACATAAATGCACCCGTAGTCTTCGACACATTTCAACTTCGTTGGATTTGGATTTGGGTCACATAAATGCACACCCGAGTTTAGGAAGATAATATTATTAAAACAACGCGCCTAAAACAACTACGCGTTTTTTACTTTGCGAGGCCATGGAAATTTGCTAAATGGCACGCCTCGAGTTCTAAGAAGTTAGTGTTAATTACATGAGGGCCATGGATTTAAGACTTTTGTTTGGCACGGCATGCCTCGAATTATTTCAAAGAAAGCATTCAACTAAAACAAACCACGGATATTCATGATTAATTAATTCCTAAACTAGTTTGAGATTGTTTGTGATGCTGAACAAATCGACTAAAAACAAAAAACTTTGCCATCAACTCTTTTAACTTATGTAGTGTCCAAATCAAATCAAATTAAAGAAGCCTAATTTCAGAATATGATCAGCTAAGAAAGTAAAAGTAGCATGATTAAAGAAAAAAAATGATCCTTCCTATTTACTACACTGAACAAGATTTTACTACGACATTAACTTTCAAAATTTCAAACTCGTATAAAACAAACTATGAGAATAAAACATATGCTTGCCAAAACAGTTCAAATCCCAAGGTGTTAGAGTCACAATTTCCTTACTACCTGGAACCACTTTTCTTTTCTATAAAAATACACTAATTAAAGCACTATCTTTTCCAGTTCAGCCACATCAATTTTTTTTTTTTTTTGCCAATTCAATCAATTTCTTTTGATGGCACTCCAAATACCTCTACTGCCTTATAGGAAAGGAAAACAGTTTTTTTTTTTTTATGAGTCATGGAAATCAGTGTGAAGTACATCTAATATGTTCTATTATAAATTTCATATCGCTATTGCAAATTAAACACAATTTCAACCCAAGGTCTCCATGAATCAGATTCAATACCAAATAAAGCAATTAACAGATCTCAAATTAGAGAGGCGTGAGTGGACCTTTGATGTTTAATTTGACCAAACAAAAGCCTTGATTCAGAGAACTTAATCAGCAGAACAAAAATGATAACAGGACGACGCCGCCAATCACAAACGGAACTTCGAACAGAACCTCACATTCATACATTGTAATAGAACCAAAACAAAATGAAAGAAGTAATCTCACCACCAAAAATGGGAACCTCGAACCAGACCAGAAAACCGCCGCAACCGCAACAAAACTCCACAACGGGCCTCGTCGGAACCACGGACAGAACCTCGTCGTGAACTCAAACCCGACTCAAACTCCGAACTCGCCGGATTCCAGGGTTTTAAATCGACAATCAGAAGAAGAAACTAACATTTGAAACAAAAATCAAAGGATTTGAATCCGAAGTCCGTCCTCCGTTTTTTCCGTTCGTCCCTTCACCATAAAATCCCCAAGTTTCTTTTGCGATGTCACTATGTATTTATATGAAGAATCCTCAATTGAATAAAGTTTTTTTTGGGAGAAAATTTCAGATGTATGACTGCCGTTTTCTCACTTTTAGGAATTGCGGCTCATTTTTCTTGAGAGGTGATGATCTGTTCTTAGCTTAGTCTAGTGACGATGGAGAGCTCTTTTAATTTTGAAGATGCGGCTGATGCTGTATTTTTTTTTTTTTTTGGTGTGTTTGTGGTGTAGGTAGTATTATATAGGGTAGGGATTAGGTTAGGGGTATGGGCCTAGGAACTATGGGTTAGGGATTTTGGGCCAAAGACTAAAAAAAATGGACTATAAAATTTATAAAAACGGGATAAACCAACCTAAAACTAATTCTTTCTTCTAAAATTATGTACAATTATAATATAAAAATATAAAACTAATTTTAATTAATTGAACTAAACTATAAAACATAAAACTATTTTTTTGTGTTTTCAAGATTATAAAAATAAAGATAGGGTACTATTTTGGTAATTTTTTTTTTTAAGATTAAAAATGACTATAAAATATTAATAAACCTATTTTTTGTAATTTTTTATTTTCTTGTAATAAAATAAAATAAAATAGTAAAAATTAGTTGAAATGACGATATTAGGCCTAAACTAAATATTTACATGATAAAATGGGTAAAATTTCGGGGAGGGTCAAAAATCACATGTCAACACCCAGGATGAAGAATGTCTAGAGATCGAGGACTTTGGCAGCTCAACTTGATTATATCTACACCCAAAATCTAAACCCCTAAATTGTTCCGAGGGAAAAGAATCTGTAAATTAGGAAGAAAAAGAAAAAAAAGAATAGTTTGCTTCAAACTTTCGAAGTTTGTTTCAATATTTAGTTATAGCCTTGTAAGTCAAAACGTGATAGTATAATACGTACGGTTGTCAGTGATGGTGTTAAATTGCTTTTGAAGTATCCCTTGTTGATTTTAATGGTTTTTTTTTTCTTCAAAAAGAAAATACAAGTGATGAATGGGAAGGGCATCGAGAAAAATATTGTAAAACAGACACTTGAGCTGGTAAGAAATAATACGTAATTTGGTGGAATATGTAAGGAAGCTGGTTTTGAATACCATTGTTATTGAAAAGAATGAATGATTAGAATCAAACTCCAGCTACAATGTGGAAGACTTCCACCACTACTATTCTAGGTAATGATTTTCTAGATACTTAAAGAGTATTTTTTGGAGTTCGTCATCACACCATGAATTTCTCCTCGAGCAATGTTTTGTGCGATGAGGGCTTCTAACTTAGACCTATATATTTAAACAACATTAAAATGTAGTACTATATCTTTTCTACTGAGCTTACAGCTATTTCCATAAAAACCATGATCACCTAAATCTAGAATATAAAAGTGAAAGAACTAATGGGCAGAGATTAAAGACTAGAGAGACAACAGACAATGTTAAATTCTTTCACGTGTGAATTCAACTAGACAATAAATCTAAGACATAGATAGAGAGTAAATATGCAAAGAGTTTTACCAACAAAGAACCTTTCTCTTGCTGGAATATTGTGACAGTGACAAACTTTAAGTAAGAACCAAAATCCAAGGACCATTCAAGATGTCTACGCACAAACTAAGGCATAAGCTAATAACAGCAGAGGACTTCACACTCACACACCTATAAACTTGAGTAGTTCTGTCAACAACCTCCTCATTGATAAAATCTACATATCTTCTCAAACACTCGTATAACTTTTCCAGTAGAAACTCCACAAAAGATTTAACACACTCAAAAATAACTCTCCCACTCAAATCAAGAATAAACCTCTTATTGCATGGCACTATCAAAGCATTTGATACTTTATCCATCCACTCAGTATCCTGATCCTCATCCAAAAATTGTTTCTCTTTGAAGCTATTAACTGAAAAAGAAGCTGAATCCATATCTGTACTTGTCAAAATTTGATGAGAAGTTTTGACAAAAGTTTCTACTGCACCATTACATATGGTCATTAGCATTTCTCTCATTTTAGCTTCGTTCTTGGGATTTGTCAACCCAGTGAATATCTCATTGTAGGTGTTGATATGCATTGTCCTGTCAAGATAAACAGTAACGGCAGTGCTTACAAATAATTGTACACAATTTCCGATCAATTCTCTGAACTTATCCTGGAATATAGCACCAACCCATACTGGAACAGAGTATTCAATATCTGAACTCTGTTTAAGAGAATAAAAAGCCAGTACAAAATTTCTAGCAAAATTTCCCACAATTACAGAAACAAAACCACTCCCTGCATCAGAAAACAGTTTATTTAGGATTTGGTCAAACAAACCAGAACCAGTTCTCTCTGTTTCTTGCTGGTAACCTTTGAGAAATCCAATAGTCAAAGCACTAGTAACCTTAACAACAGATTCTGAAAGCTCATCTGACTGAGGAATCTTTAAAATCTGCTTTAAGCTTCTAGGAATTTGATCAGATTCTGATCGAATAAATTCCTTTAGATCTCTTGAGAGAATCCCAATTGCATCAGCAGAATCAGATACCATTTCAGCTAAAGAAACAACTGTATCAACAAGCTTCAACAATCTTTCCCTTTTTAAAGCCATAGAAGGTGAGTTATAAGCTTTGTATGCGCCAAAACCAGTGACACCTAGAGCTCCCAAAGCAACAATCAAGTTTTTATTCTTTTGAGTATAAACCGGTTCCTTTTTTATTTGATTCAAATCCATATAATTCAGAGCCATACATATGAAAATCTTCTAACTTCTGGACCCTGATTGCTGGACCTTAATTCTCAAAGGGGGTCGAAAAACAGATTAAATATGCCAAAAGTGGCTTAGAACTGACTTAATGTTGAAGAATGAGAAAGGGGTTTCTATTTTCGGAAAGGAGGGAGGGAACAGAACAGAGAATCTGATCCAGTAGAAACTATGCATGTATTGTGATAAGGACGACTTAAATAAGGACAACTGTGGGGGTTTCTGTACTTTCTTGATTGATCAATCTCAGCTTTCATCAGGTTTTATATAGGGGAGGTTGGGGTTAATTTCAAGATTTATGCCAAGATATTTCTTTTTGCAGCGGATAATATGGATATGGATAATTTCACAGTGAACTGTGAATGGCAGAAAATTGCAAATTTTGAGAGGATAGATACGAGGCGAGACGACGGTTGTTCTATTATGTCATCGTTGCTTAATTTATGGTCCAGCTGGGTCTCTGTTTTCTGAACAGTTAAGTCGGTCGTCGAACATTAATTGAATAGTGACTTACTGATCCTGAGTTTTCATTTCCTATGTTGCCCAAAGGAACTGATAGTATTACCTGTAAGCATAATCTTTAATTTATGTCAGGATTTTGAACACGATAATTTTACATAAAAATTATTATAGAAAAATATATTTTTAGCGGAAGTCATTATCGTGAAGGGGAAACATTAATTGAAATTGATTTCTCGCCTCTTGCCCTAACTTTCGTTACCGCCGACTTTAGTAATGGAGAGGACCAATTTATAGAGGTTCTCACTTAATTCGATACGTCCATCAAGTAATCGATCGGACGGATGAGATTCGCTCATTAATTAAATATTAATTACGAGCCTTAAACATATTGGGCCACCAATATACGTAGGAAAATACTACATTCTCTCATTTGGCCAAATAATCACATAATATTAATATATAATATAGGGACATTAGTTGCGCATAAACAAATCTCTTCTATTATGTCCGTCATAAATAACATAATACAATAAAAAACATTAGCAACTCATCGAACCAGGTCCATAAGCTATAAAATATTATGGTCCACAATAATGTCTCATTGAGACTTATCATGTAACATCTCAAAACAATAATGTGTACACATTATGAGAAACAGGAAATTATTAATGTATATCAGAAACACATAAATGAGCTTAGAGTGTCAAAACATCATAAATACAACCAAGACTCATTCTATGTACATGTTCTTTAAATATATTTGGCTGTAAACCTTTGTTAACGGATCTGCAATCATGAGATCCGTTCTAATATGCTCAAGTGTCACGATCCAACTTTCCCTCCGTTTGGGTATCGTGATGGCACCTAGTCTTAGGGACTAGGTAAGCCTAACTCATGCTGAAATACCACATTAATAAATGAAATTTAACAGTCTTGAAGCAAAAATTTCTACAAAATTTATAATTCCCAAACCCGGTAGTACAAGTCATAAGCTCCACAGAGTTTCGCTACAACTTCTAAACATAACCGTATGGAAAATAAGTACAACAGTGTGAATATAAAATGGGAAGGTGACTCCGAAGCCTGCGAACGCAGCAGCAGGACTACCTTGAGTCTCCTCGGCAAGAATCCGCATAGCTACTAGCGAACAATACCTGGATCTGGACACAAAAAAAATGTGCAGAATTATAATATGAGCACACCACAACGATACCCGGTAAGTATCAAGACTAACCTCGGTGGAGTAGTGACGAGGAACAGTCAAGACACCTACTGGTCTAATATACAGAACATGATATTTATATAGAGACAACGCGATACGGCTAACAATACAGTAATTAAAATAAGGAAGGAAAACATCAAGTACTCAGGGAAAAACACCGTAAGGAAAACACGGAAAGGTAAGCGAGATATACAACCCAAATACGAAATCACAAATACAGTAAAGACAAGTCATAACTCAACAACTCCGATAGTTTTCACCTTAAGTCTTAACCAGCAAGCATCAATCAAATAGTCAAACCTTTCAAGTGATAAAAGAAAAATGTTTCGAAATATACTTCATTCAAATAAATGTTCTTTTCAAAAAGAGTTCTTTCAAAATAAAGGCTTTTCGAATATAATCTTTTCAGATAGATAACCTTCGCATATCAGTCACCCTGTGACACCTCATCTCATAATCATACAATACAGGTCTCAATACTTGAACCCTAATACTTGGCATCATGTGCTCTCATCACACCTCCTGATCATACTGACAACTCACGTGGCCCAAAGAGTCATTCTCACATGGAAGGCAAATAACAAGGGTGTGCGTCTATACTCAGAAATCTCAAGGAGCCTCCTATCCGATAAGGGTGATTAACCATGTGTATGCTTGTGCAAGTGTCCTAACATAGTTCATACCAACTAGTAAGTACAAGGAATAGAACGGACAACACCTATAATGTTTACACAGGGATAGGATCAATGAAACATCAGCTCAGAACGCAATGATTTTTAACAGGGGATCTTCCAGGATATCGTTCCGTAGTCCCAAACGTAAATACTCGGGGATCTCTCAATATCCTCAATATATGTGCTGGGGATCTCTTGGTATCCCGAGGATCTCATAGTATCCTCAATATGTGTTGGGGATCTCTTATTAGCTCTTTTTCTTGTTCATCACTGCTGGCTATTTCAACCCCGGTTCGAGGGTAAATATTTCACTGAGACTAGAACTATCCTCCGCATTTGGTTTGAATTCATTTTATCTTCGTTTATTCAATCTAACTCAATTTATTATTTTGTATCAAATTAGTCCGCGTATCCTTAAAATTACTTACAAATTTAATTGTTATCCGATTTTTAGGGTAAACAATATGTATGGGGCGAGGGGAGGGGGCAATAATAGCCACTTTTACGGCTATTTGCTGAAGAAATTGCCAACATTTACAACGTACTTAAAATTTAGTCGCTTATATGATCAGATGGGGGCAAACTTCACACATGGAGTCAAACCTTAGGTTAATTTGAAGTTGGCAGAACTTCAGACTGCACAGACCACTGGCTTTCGGTTAGAGGCGGCTCCAGAATTAAATTTAATGGGTTCAAGTTTTAAGATTTTCAGTATTGAATTCACTTTCCTTATAAAATTATGAGTTCAAATCTAATATTTGCTGAGATTGTAATAGGTTTTCACTTATATATCTACACTCCGTATCAAAAGTTATGGACTCAGATAAACCGTAGCCAATAGGCTACATTTGCCTCTGCTTGTTGTGGCGTATACAAGATATTTACAAGCACGGTCACATTTAAAAGAGTTTGAAACAATGTTGTAAGAATATTATATCCTATTAATTAATAAATACTATCCAAGTATGTTTGAAATGTATTCATTAATTCCCTGATTTTTGCTAAGGGAATATAAGTCATTAGTGTAAGCTTTAGCGTGGAGGTCTGATTGGTTCGAAGTGTTTTGGAGGCCGTCACCAGTTTGAAAATCCCTAGTCCCTAATTTTTTTCAAGAGTCATTACTCAAATAATCATTCAACTATTTGAAATTACCTAGTAAAGTTATTTTTCTTTTGTTTGTAACAGGAAAGTCACTTAACTATGCATAGAGTACTCAGAAGATCACTCAACCAAATTTCTTAAACTTTTAATGGTCAAATACCTATTTTACCCTCTAAATTATCAACTTTTATCTTCTTTAATATTATTATCCTCTTTTTAATCTATATTAAGAATTCACATATAGAACAAATAAATTTATACATAAAGTAAAAAAGTGCAAAATATTTTTCATGTATATATAATGTTGGAAAAATAAAATAATTGAGCGCAATAAAACATATAATTAGAATAATTTATTCCCATAAGTAATTTTGATAATAATGACAAAAACTCAAAAGAAAATTCCAAAATTGAAAATAAAAGATTTTAAAACTTATATTCCATGCATTTAATATAAACAATTTAAAATAGAGACATAGTTTATAATATATATTATATATCTTAAAAATTATGCTAAATTATTTTATTATTCCAATATTATATATGCTTAAAAAATATTTTATCTATCGGTAATTCCATAATATAGATTAAAAAGATATAAAATATCATAACATCTTTAAGAAAAAGACAAAGGTTGAAAACTTAGGGGATAAAATAGATGTTTCGCAATCAAAAGTTTGAGAAATTTAGTTGAGTGATCTTTTGAGTGCTATACGCACAGTTAAGTGACTTTTTTTGTTATAAACGAAATAAAATGACTTTACTAAATAATTTAGAATAGTAAAGTGACCATTTGAATAATTGACTTAATTATTCAACAGCTTAAACTCAAACACTTGAGAAACAGATCAGGCTCGCCCAAGACCTAAAAGATTGTGCAAGTTTGTCATTTTACATTTTCTTACTTTTGCATATTATATATATATATATATATATATATATATATATATATATATATATATATATATATATATATATATAGTAAAAAGGATTTCGACGAAGCAAGGTAACACCGCTTGGTCTAACATATGTAAATCCGCCCCTGGTTGCTTGAAGTCTGCCCAGTGGCTTCTTGTTGCTATCAATTTTTGCTAATTTTCTTTGTTGCTAGATTTGATGTACCAGTCCTACTACCACTCCAGCCTTCATTGTTTATAGAATGTTAACTTGTATCCTGCTTTCAAAATTAAGAGGAGGGAAAAAGGGCAGAGAGGTTTAAACAAAAAGAAAAAGAAAGATAGAAGTAGACAAAACTTTTAAACTATTACTTTCTCCGTCACTTTTATTTGGTACGTTTTGACTTTTCATGTCTCTTAAGAAATAATAAATGAAGTAAATAATTTACCATAATACTCATATTAATTGATGCATATTTTATTGGATTTGAGAAAATAATTTGAAATGAGTAATAAATACTGTAGGTTTCAGGAAAAAAAATTTGTCTTCTCTTGATGACAAGCAAAAATGAAAATCTATTTTTAATATACCTACAAAGTAAAAGTGAACGGAAAGAGTATGTGGGATTGTGGGTGCTTCCATATTGCCAAACAAAATAATGCACTATGACTTTCAATGATGATCCTTGAAACATTCGGGACTTTGCAATTTGCACGAAACCATGACTAATTGCTGTTTGTTTGAATTCATACAATTGAGTTTGCATATTCGAAGACCAAAGCTCATTTTCTTCATAGAACTGCTTGTTGAATTCCAAAGTTTTGCAAGCGTATGCCTTGAGCATTAAATGTTTATTAAATGAAACAGATTACTGCCAGAAACGTCGAAATTTAATGCATGATCAGGTTTTAATCGCAGAAGTCATCGGAATTATTGACTACAAATATGTAGCTGCCGAATGTAGACCCAATAATGATACCAACTCTGACCTCAAAAATAAGATGAAACACCTTCTATATTAGTCCGTTCGTGTCACACTCCTTTTTCTATCCCCAAAAAGAATAATACTCCATCCGCTTCACAATAAGTGTTCAATTTGCTTTTAGCACGCTTATTAAGAAAATACTAAATTCTATACAAAAATACCTACTATGACTAAACTACCCCTACTTAAACATTTAATGTGAGGAGTAAGAAATTTTTTTAGGGATATGTACATAAGGGTTATTTTGTAAAAACAAATTGAATTCTTTCTTGATTACATAACTGGACACTTATTTTGAACCAAAATGAAAAAGCAAATTGGACACTTATTTTGAACCGGAGGGAGTATATATTGTGGATTGTTGTGAGTTAAAGAGTTTTTCCAATTAAAGTGACAATTTTCAAAATAGGGATTATTTTATTGTCCAGAGTCGCCACTTGGAATTGATTTTTTGGGTGTTCCAAGTCACCATTTATTTGAATCCCTATTCAAAGGAAGATTTGACTCTTTTATTATTGGTCTGCGAAAATAAAGTCCGGGTAAGGAATTCTATTGACCGGGGAGAAGGTGTAAGGCATTCCCCGAGTTCCGTGGTTCAAGCACGGTCGCTTTATTGACTTAAACTTGGCTTGAATTAATTATGCACAAACTGTATTTTAATGGATCTTCGTGTTTTACCTATATCCGCTTTTATTGCTTGATTATTAGAATTAGTAAAGAAAGACTTGAATGATATTGCGTTGTCATAATCACACTGCGCAAGCGAATGCGTGATCGAGACGAGACGAGATTTATTAATTTTGCCATAACAGCACTACGCAAGCGAATCTGCCGCCATGACAAAGAATTATTAGCATGTTATTATTCTAAAAAAAACTACTATATTTTATATTAATTTATTATGAAAAATGGGCCAGCAAAATAAATTCATTTGGCCAAACATGTTTCTCGTGGCCCCGCTTAAGCACTAACATGAGAGATAGATTAAAAGCACAAGCAAATAATTAACTATATGCATAATATTAAATACTAGTTAGTAACATGGAATAAAACAAACTAAAGATAAAAATTATTTAAAATTCTTATGGCCCATTAATGTTATAACTAGCTTAAACCCACAATCTATTAATTTCTGTCAAAGCAAACACATGGCTATTATTTGTTATTTGATATTACCCAAGGATCGTGTAAGAACACATGGTCGATATTTGAAATCGCACATATTGCCTAACGAACTATATTATCTATTGGAAATTAATTATTAGACGTAGTTAAGTTATTAAATTATTTTTAAATATAAAAGGAATCTATTTTTATTGAAAATTAATTATGTGAACAATCATGGTATTTTAAGACTTGAGCCAGCTTTTATTAATTTGAAGATTGGACTGCTTTAAAGATTTGGCTATTGCAACGCCATTAGGTTAGCTTTTACTTGCATAGGAAAAATAGGGCCAACGAATCACAATAAAGAAATGGACCAGCAGCCTAATTTGGTCTATCCAGAAAAATAATTATTTGCTCCAATTGTTACTTGAAAAATCAGATTCTTGAATCTAACTTCGCAACCCAATTTCATTTTTTTATTACAGCCTATTGCCTTAGTTGCGATCGAAAGAAACTAAACAATAAACTAACAATAAGCAAATAATAGTTAAAAGCGTGAGTTTGAGCAAGAAAATTAAAGGCTAATCTACATTCAAAATCTACATGCTATCAACAAACTAATTAATCTTTAATATTTTTAAATAAAGTATCCATAATTATGTCAAAACTAATGTATAATAGATATACTAACTGAATATGGTTTCAACCACCCGTGTATAGAAAAATGATTGATTTAAATTAATTTCTAACATATGTACATGCTTAACACAAATGTAACATTCATTCTTGAGCAAAATTGAACATGAGAATTCTCCAGGAGTCCAAACCAGATTCCAAGCTTCTTTATTACTGTAAAATACCTACAGTACAAGGTGAAAGAGTTACCTGATTAGCAGTGAAACGAAGAAACAGTTATTCGAACTTGGAATTCAACAGTAACAGCACTAACAGCCCCGGACAACAATTAAAATAGCAGTAAAAGTATTGGGAAACCCAGTAGAAGCAGCAGACTTTCGAAAGAGAAAGAACTTAGCAAAAAGCTTTAAGTATTCCTCTATTATTTTGAAGGATTTTATACTTAAAGATGCTACTTAACCAACTCTCCAGTTTTAGCTTCCTCTATGAATTCAGATGCTGATTTTTTCTCAAGATATATGTCTTTTTTAGAGTGTAAGAGATGATCTCTCAATGTAAGATCCAGTCTCCTTAAAATGAGGAAAGGGCTGCCCTTAAGTAGGCAAAGAAAGCCACTTTTTGGGAAGATTTTGGTTCACCAAAAATCTGTCCAAAAAGAGACTGACCTTGTGTGCTAAACACTGTTCAAAGGCTGTCCAAAAGGTGAAAGGACAGCCTGAGAACCTGTTGTAACAGAAACAAAGAGTCATTTCAGCCCCCCCTATTGATAAAAGTAAGCTACTAGGTACCCTATTATCTAATCCTCAATTTTAACCAAATAACTGTACCACCCCATGTTCTTAAACCAAAACACAAGAAACCATATAACTATACTGAAGTTATCAGCCAAACAGACAAACATCAGTTGCTAAGTAACAACTAGATTAACAACACTTCAGAACAATTCAAAAAGTAATCGATATTAACTAAAACTTTAAACAACGAGAATCGATTCAAGCCAGTGTTCTGTTGAAACTAAACTAGAACAACTATCCTAATTTAACTAAATAAAAAACATGAATAACATGATTAGGAAAAGGCATAGACATAGAACACAAATTAAAACCTAAACCTAATCGCTAAAGAAAACAGAAGCTACAACTAACAGAATTTAAGTTAAATAAGAAAACTACAATCAAATATATTAAAAACGACAAATCAGAAATACAGAGGAGAAGATTAGTATTTTACCTAAGTGCTCTGGCTTTGAACCAGTAGTGTGACACAAATAGAAGGCGAATCGACCTCGACGCCTCTTTTTCTCAATGACAAATGCCGAAAAACATAAACTCCAGCGAACCGGGTTGAGTTCGGCACTGTGTCAAAGAGAAAGAGAGATTAAGGGTTCGTGTTTATGCACAGAAGAAGAGTTTCAGGGGTTGTTTGGGTGGTGGAGTGGAGGCGATGTCGCGGCAGTGGGGTGGTCGACGGTGGTGGTCGGGTTTCGGAGCTAAAACTAGAGGAAAAGTGTAGATCTCCATGTTTATGTGAAGTTTGTGTGGTGGGGTGGTCGGATTTGTCACTAATTTGAGAAAAAAGAGGAAAAATTGGGCTGCTAGGGTTTCGGATTCGGCCTAGATCTACGGGGATTGAGAGGGATTTAAAAAATTTGGGGTTTGGATTCATGGAGAGGAGGTTGAGAGGAAGAAAGTGTGAAATTTTGGGGTTGATTGGGGGTGCTCCGCCGCCGGTGGTGAATTCCGGCGGGCGCCGCCGCCGTGGATGCCTTGCGGCAGCAGAGAGGAAGGGAGAGAGTGAGGAGAGGAGTTTAGGGTTTGGGTTGGGTGTAAATGAGGCAATTTTCTGATTCTTTAAGGGGTTATATACCTCTTGAGAGATCAAATATGGACCATTAGATCAAGGGTTGATCAACGGCTGAGATTGAATCTCCAAGTTATTAAACGAAATGGCGTAGTTTCACCGTGAAACTGCATCGTTTAGCTTACCCCTCAGGTGGGCTTCACCAGACCGGGTCAAATAGAATTGGGCCACTGATTTGGGCTAATTTTTGGCTTAACTTCTTTAAAATTCAACTAGCAAAATCCCTACCCCATTTATCAAACTATTAAACAAACTCTTAAAACCTATACATACACAAATAAGAACAAAACACACACACACACACACACACACACACACACACACACACACACACACATATATATATATATATATATATATATATATATATATATATATATATATAAAAGACAGGGCAAAAAATAGGCATTTACAGCTGCCCCTCTTTGCTCGAGAACATGAAGAGTTTTCGTGCAAAGACAAATGAATGTCATGGATAATTTTTTGCTCGCATTTACTCCAATGGAAGCATTTTGAAAAAGGTGGTGACCAAACCTTACTTCTGAGGTTGCCTACATATCCTTGGATATAAAGGAATCAGGTCAGTGTAGTTCTGGAAAATTTGGTAGCTGGGACTACCGGACACTAGAGTTAAGACTGTTGCTGCTGTTGCTGTTGCTGTTACTTGCTTCTTACTTCAAAAGAAAAAGAGAAGAGCACTATATATGTCTACAAACTAAGAGTACAAAATTCTTATCTATGTGTCTTCTGGAGTCAAATCTTGATTCTTGACCTGCTCGCTTCTGTTAACCTTATATTGGATCTTGATGCCTTTTTGAAGAAAAGATTATGGCTCATTCTCGATTGCTTGATTTCCTTCTCAGAACTTGAGAAGATGAATCTTGAGACGCCGAGTTGCTGACACCTCATCGAAACTAACTCCAACTGTCTTATGATCAACAATCTTCTTTCTTCTGATGAGAACTAAAATTGCAAGCTTTAATCTCTACAATATGTGCTTTACGGCAGGGTCCTGCAAAGCCATCAATGACGAACAAAACGAACAAAATTTTTTTGCCCCAGTCTGGCACTAGGAAAATTTTGTGAGTTATTAGAGAAAGATGTAAATTATCTAATTTACTAAAAGGAAGACAAAGACAATAGTAGTAAAAACTACTATGTGAAGATATGCCACCACGGGGCAGTACCCTGTGTTACCAAAGGGAATGGAATTAGAGGATGGTACCCTGTATCACTAGGAAGGGATGTAACCAGGGGTTGGTACCCTGTATCACTGAAGAGAAATGTAACCAGGGGTCGGCACCCTTTATTACTAGGAAGAAATGTAACCAGGGTTTGGAACCTTGTAATATTGATAAAGTGCTGAATCCCTCTAGGCGAAAAGGTTCTGCCTGGATTAAGTTATGAAAACAAACTGAGCGAAGAGTACTTCTACCCGAAAATATGAGCTGGATCCCCCTAGGCGAAAAGATTCTACCTGAGTTAAGCTACGTAAACCACCCTGAGCGAAAAGTACTTCTACCCAGAAATATGAGCTTGATCCCCCTAGGTGAAACGGTTCTACCTGAGTTAAGCTACGTAAAACACCCTGAGCGAAGAGTACTTCTACCCGAAAATATGAGCTGGATTCCCCTAGGTGAAACGGTTCTACCTGAGTTAAGCTACGTAAAACACCCTGAGCGAAGAGTACTTCTACCTGGAAATATGAGCTGGATCCTCCTAGGTGAAAGGATTCTACCTGAGTTAAGCTGCGTAAAACACCCTGAGCGAAGAGTACTTCTACCCGGAATATGAGCTGGATCCCCTATGCGAGAGGATTCTACCTGAGTTACGCTGCGTAAAACACCCTGAGCGAAGAGTACTTCTACCCGGAACTATGAGCTGGATCCCCCTAGGCGAAAGGATTCTACCTGAGTTAAGCTATATTAAACAACCTGAGCGAAGATTACTTCTACCCGGAACTATGAGCTGGATCCCTCTAGGCGAAACTGTTCTACCTGAGTTAAGCTACAAAAATGGGAGGTGTGAACAATAGTGATGCATGCTAAAAAAGAAAAATGGAGATTTTAAAGAGCTTATGTTTGGTGACATTCGTTCTTTTTAGAATTGCCATTCTGCACTGCTTTGTTCCTGCTTCAAACAAAGAAAAATTTATGAGTTTTCAAAGTGGTGGTTGGTTTGTGGCCTCAATCCCTTGATGCCTTGAGTAGTTTGATCACGGCCACTGCTGTCGAAGAAACGATTCTATCAGCGTGGTACCGAGATGCTCGACTGCTTTGTATCATTTTTTGGAGACCTTGGCTTTCCAATGTTGCCCCCAACTATTTCATACCCAGATGTCCATGGCACCGCTACCCTTGTCTCTAAGGCAAGGCTATCTTTCTTTAAAATCAAACTCAGTTGTCTTGCACCCAGTATCAGTTTGTGTCCGTAGTGTTTATCAACTTTTCTCATGAAGCAGGTCTTGTTTAGGCGACCTTTTCAGTTTCTTTGAGGCACTTTGTTCGCCTTATCAAATGAGATCACAGATGGATTCGTGCCTTCGTCAATGCCATATACGCCTCAAATTGTGCTCGATATTACGGGGAAACTGTAGCTAGTTTTGCAGCCATTTCATTGCTTTCACTTTTGATGTAGGATTAGACCGAAAGGGACTCAAAGAAAAATATGGGTAAAAATAGAATAATAATTGAAAGTGACAAAGAGTTGTGCTTAAACAAAAGGTGTCCCTTTTTGGGTAAAGGAATAGGGAGACTTATCTGGAGGTATGTGCCGACTTCAATGAATCATGACATGCGTTTTGGACTGGACGCCTGATCCGTCTAAGCTGTCTAATTCTCAAATCCGCCGCAAATGTTCATCTTGAAATTGTCTTGGTTGTGCTCATGTCGGAGAATCGAAGACCCTCAATCGGCTAGTAGCGCCCTTTGTAGGTTTTCGCTAACTGGCCTCTCTCATTTCTCTACTCATCGTCGCCTTATGGCGCCCATCTGGGTTTTCACCAATAAGACTCTCTCATTTCTCTGCTCATTGTCACCTTATAGTGCCCGTACGGATTTTCACCGATAAGACTCTCTCTTTTATTTTTATTTTTTTTTAACTAAGACACTGCATGAGGGAAGTTGCTCAACGCCCTTGGCATGGGGACTTTAAACATTCTCAAAAAAATCGATCAGAAGTTCTTAAAAGGTAAAAAAGGCGAAATGAACCTTGAACTGAATTACAACTTTTGGAACCGTTTTTTATAGAAAACCGTAAAAATAAAACAAACTTCTTCCCCAGTTTTGGAGTATTGGGAATATGGATTTTTTGTTCTGATGGGACCGAACCCAGGGTAAGGCTGCCTACGTATCCTTTCGGAATCAGGTCGGACGTAGTTCAGTGGACTCAGAAGCTTTGTTGTTTGACTATTTTTTCTTTCTTTCTTTCTTCTTCTTTTTACAAGTACACATGTTCCAGAAGTTGCAAAACAAAGAAGACAAATACGGCTCAAAAGGGTTAACAAGAGAGTGACACCTATTTGGACTAGCGAGCAAATGATAACCTTCGTCATCTCGATCTGAGAAAATCAATGCGTGAAAGTTCTACAGTGGCCATATATCAGACATAATATCTTTTGACTGCATCTGCATTAATAGTCATGTCTGGTACCCGTCCTTCTTCATCTACCAAGTGCAAGGCCCCTTTTGGTAGCACTTTCTTGATGATGTAGGGTCCTTGCCAGTTCGGTGCGAACTTTCCTTTAGCTTCAACCTGGTGCGGAAGGATGCATTTCAAAACTAGCTGGCCTACCTCAAACTGCCTTGGGCGCACTTTCTTATTGTAAGAACCGTGCCATTCTTTGCTGGTATAACTGGCCGAAACACACTGCTGCTAGCCGTTTTTCATCGATCAACATTAGTTGTTCTAATCGGGTCTTGACCCACTTAGTGTCTTCAATCTCTGATTCCACAATAATTCGGAGAGAGGGAATTTTGACTTCAGCGGGTATTACAGCTTCAGTTCCATATACAAGCAGATACGGAGTTGCACCAACAGATGTGCGAACAATCGTTCGGTATCCCAAAAGAGCAAAAGGCAACTTTTCATGCCATTGTCTGGAACCTTGGATCATCTTCCTAAGAATCTTCTTGATGTTCTTGTTCGCCGCTTCAACGGCTCCATTGGCTTTTGGTCAGTAAGGGGTAGAATGGCGATGCATGATTTTAAATTGTTCGCATACCTCCTTCATCAGATGACTATTTAGATTGGCTGCATTATCAGTGATAATGGTCTTTGGGATACCAAAGCGACATATGATGTTGGAATGAACAAAGTCTACAACTGCTTTCTTGGTGACTGCTTTGAAAGTGATGGCCTCCACCCTTTTGGTGAAGTAATCAATCGCAACCAAAATGATTCTATGCCCATTTGAAGCCTTTGGCTCGATTGGCCCAATAACATCCATTCCCCAAGCAACGAAAGGCCAAGGAGAGGACATGGGATGCAACTCCGAAGGAGGCGAGTGAATCAGGTCACCATGAATCTGGCATTGGTGACACTTGCGAACAAAACTGAAGCAATCTCGCTCCATAGTAAGCCAATAATACCCTGCCCGCAGAATCTTCTTCGCCAAAACATATCCATTCATATGAGGTCCGCATACCCCCGAATGCACCTCGTTCATGATCTGCTCCACTTCTGTGGCATCTATGCATCTCAACAAGTTTAAATCTGGGGTCCTCTTGTACAGAATTTCCCCATTCAAGAAGAAACCACTGGCGAGCCGCCTTATAGTTCTTTTTTGATCTCCTTTGGCATGCTCTGGATATTCTCTTGTTTTCAGGAATCGCTTTATGTCATGATACCATGGTTCACCATCTGGTTCTATCTCAATTGTATTGAAGTAACCGTGTTGATTCCGAACTTGGATTTCTAGTGGATCAATTGAGTGTTGCCTGGATAAGGGAGCATCAAGGCTAAAGTAGCCAAGGCATCGGCTAGCTAGTTGTGAAACCTGGGGATGTACCTGAACTCGATAGATTTGAATCTTTTGCTCAAGTCTTGCACACATTGTCTGTATGGAATAAGCTTGATGTCTCGAGTCTCCCATTTGCCCTGGGCTTGCCAGATAAGCAAGTCGGAATCTCCCATAACCAATAGTTCATGCACATCCAGATCGATGGCCATTTTCAAACCCATGATACAAGCTTCGTATTCTGCCGTAGTTTTGGTACAGAAGAACCGAAGTCGGGCCGTTGCAGGGTAATTATGTCCAATAGGTTAGATGAGGATTGCCCCGATCCCAACTCCTTTGATATTGACAGCCCCATCAAAATACATTTTCCATATAGGGTGATCGTCCGGAACCACTTCCTCTATTGAGTTGACCTCTTCGTCTGGGAAGTATGTGCTAAGTGGCATGTACTCATTATCAACTGGATTCTCTGCCAAATGATCTGCCAAAGCCTGTGCTTTCATCGCGGTGCGAGTGACATAGACGATGTCAAACT